>NW_007726978.1:340262-362778 GCF_000696425.1 Galeopterus variegatus | reverse complement strand
TAGCATACATTATACGAAGTTATACGATAATGGTGCAACCCCTATGGAAAATGGTTTGGAGGTTCCTCAAACAGCTGAAGATAGATCTACCATACGATCCAGCTATCCCACTACTGGGAATGTACTCAAAGGAATGGAAATCATCAAGTTGAAGGTATACCTGTTCCCCAATGTTCATTGCAGCACTCTTTACAATAGCCAAGAGTTGGAATCAGCCCAAATGTCCTTCATCGGATGAGTGGATACGGAAAATGTGGTATATCTACACAGTGGAATACTACTCAGCTATAAAAACGAATGAAATACTGCCATTTGCAACAACATGGATGGACCTTGAGAGAATAATATTGAGTGAAACGAGTCAGGCAGAGAAAAAGAAATACCACATGTTCTCACTTATTGGTGGGAGCTAAAAAAAAATAAACAAATTAATTTACCCACAAACACACACAAAAAAAACTGGGGGTGGGGGGTGGGGAAGAAGATATAACAACCATACTTTTTTTTTTGAAGTTGTTACAACAAGCAAACGGAAAGGACATTCTTGGGGGGGATGGGAGAGAGGGAGGAGGGCGGGAGGTGTCGGTGATGGGCCATAATAATCATATACATTGTATATTGACAAAATAAAAATTAAAAAAAATAAAAAATAAAAAATAAAAATAAAAAATAAATAAATAAATGCCCTGTCCTGGAAGTGACGTATATCACTTCCATCACAAGTTGGTGGACAGACTCGTGGCACAGCCCCATCCAACCACCAGGGGGCCCGGAAGTGCAATCCTAGCGCATGCGCGGAAGGTGGAGGACCAGGAATGATTAGCAAACAGCACCCAGGACCCCCACCGAGGTGCCACTTAAGTGTGTGCACACAGGAAATGGTGTGTGTACTGGGGTTAGAAACCAGGGAGCAGAGAGGGGCAGCCGCAGATGAGGCTGGAGAAAACTTGAAGGATCTGTTGAGGAAGGTTCAGAGGGTCCTTTTTTTTGAACCAAAAAATAAAATTTTTGTTAAGGACCTCAGTGAGTGTGACAACCAGGGCTGAAAACACAGCAACACCCCACCCTCCACTTCAGTGATGGCTCTGTCACCCATAGAAAGTGTACGGGCTGTGGTTGCCTTCTAATCCTCTACAGCCTTAACTATCTTAGAACATTGTACACCTTTGAAGGAACTCAGACCAGTAGCTCCAGAGAAAATAGCAGTGGTGCCTCCTCCCTTCCTACTTTGGATGTTAGTAATGGATTTCAATCTCTAGTCATTAAAAAATCTTAACTCTGGGGTGAAATCCTAAGAAAGTGCCAAAGATGGTCTAATTAGCCAGGATTCTGAAAAGCAATCTACTATAAGAGCATCCCTGCCGGCATTAAAGTCTCAGATATTCAGGGTCAGTTCCCAAATCTTAACTCCAGTTGGATAGAGCTGTGCCCTGGAATCAGGTTATTGGCGAGTGGGTGGGTACACCTTGCATAAGGGACTTTTTGCAAAAACAAGCCAACAACTAGTAATTGGCCTCAGTCAGTCTGGCGAGAACTGTTTGCTTGTCCAGGCTTTTGCCTTAGGGCTACAGAGAAACAGCAAAGTGGATGCAATGGAGGGTTGGTTAGTTTGTTTTCATCGAATGTCAATGATCTTTGCAGGCTTAACAAACAGTGTTTTGGCATGACAGTATTCTTTTTTATTTATATTTTTAAAAATTATATGTTGACAAATTAGGCTTGTATATGTTTATGGTGTACAATGTGATGTTATGACTTTTAATATGACTTGGGTGTAAGGCATCTTGCTGTGTCCCAATATTGCTGCACTGAATACAAGGTACAAACCAGAGCAAGGTGTTGTGCAGAATGACAGAACCAAAGTCTCAGCTGACATCTCACACACTTTCTGATTTCAGGCCTTTTCCAGTTTTTTCTTCAATTGGGGATAACATATGGAGAGGGATGAGATAACATCTGCAAAGCACTTTGGACTTCTCAGAAGAAAGGCAGCAGATAAACATAAGGTATTAATAGTCTGGATCTTTTTTTAAAAGTAGCTGTAACATCTGGCTCTTTGTTTTTTTGCCTGGATTATAAAATGAATGGTTTCAAAAGAAAAAGTGTCCTACCAAACTCACATCCACCCACAAGACTTCCACTTAGATGGGTGCATTTTATATTAGATGTAAAAAATCTTGGAATGTCAAGTTCCTGTTTCCAGCAGGAGTTTTCTAGCTGAAGAAAATGTATCAATCAACAAGATCCTGCCAATACATTATTCCCTAAGAATGCCTTGACACTGCAGGCATTAACTCTTCTAAACCAAAACTTTTTCATTCTGTCACCAGAAACATAGAGCAGTTTTTCCATTTAAACCATAGTCCTGTAAGTGAAGAACCGATATTTTTATAAAGGCAAATGACCTATAGCTTTCTAATTTTAAAAAACAAAGATATTCTGCTTCAAGTTGACAAAGTACACTGCTGGGCCACTGTGATTCTGCTACTTCTCTAAGTGCTTCCAAGAACAGAGGGGAAAATATCCACCCAAAATGTTAACAATGTAGAAATTCAGCTAAGTGCTTCTCAGCATTCCTGGTCCAACTGCTTTTTCTTGAGGCATCTGCATAATGTGCCCTGCAGAGGGACACAAGCCAGCCTGTGGGATTATTGGATGGTAACCACACCTATGACAAACTGTAGGAACACTACTAATGCGATCACTGGCCTTAAACTGACACATTTAGGAGAGACGTTTAAATCACCAGCCTCAACAAGAGCCTTTCTCCTCCCTGAATTCATAGAGGAACTAAAAAAAGAACAGCGAGGAACTTGGCCCAGAGTGACTCTGTAGCTCCTTATCCCTCCCTGATCATTCTCCCTGAAGAGGCTTCCAAATCACAAACATCTTCCCAGTCCCCGGAAGGTTAATGACACTGTTTCCTGCTGAACCAGCCAGAAACAACACTGGAAGTGGGTTTATTTTTTCCCCTGGCTTTGTCATTTATCATTACCAAAAAACTAAGAAACAGATTTTGGCTGAATATCCTGTGGAATATTCAAGATCTCTGTGCAGAATTTGGCCCTCTATCTGCCATATTTATCTTATCTGGAGTGGGCTTCTTCTTCCCGCTGCCAGTGCTCCTCATTAGCAAGAATATTTGTATTCAAAACAAGAGACTCTCTCTCCTGGTCGGGCACCTGAGGGATCCTGCAATGACAACATAATGCAACACCTGTGACATCATACCTTCTTTCAAGGAAACAGATCATTGGTCCCTTGGATGACCTGGTATGTTTAACCAAAGTGGGGAAGTGAGTAGCAAATTTAAATATCTCTTGCAGATTTTTTTCCACACAGTCTTACCAGTAAAAACTTGCTTTACTCTCTGGATTTAGGTATATTTCACTTTTTGAGCGTATCTTTTCCCTGGTCTGCGAAACGGAAATTATATGGCCTGTTAATTTGAAGACTTCTGGAACCATGAGTCCAGGCTGTGTAATGCATTTGTGACTCTCCATTACCTTCTACATTATATTCAAACTATTTGTTGTTAGTTTCCAAAGTCCTCTGTTCATGAAACTGCACATATATCTCACCTTCTTTTCTGGCCAAGTACACTCAATCTGAGCCTCTCAAAGCAAATCCAGCGTGATTTATAAGATGAGCACTGTGTGCCAGCACTGGTGAGCACATCCCCACCCTTGCTGTCCAGGTCCATATGTAATTTAAAGCTCCGTCCTGGTCTCTGTTGACTTTTTTCCAAGCACTGAACTTCACTACCCACTCTTCTCAAACCTGCCAAATACCTCTTTCAGGTTTTCTTTTGACCGATGGGAAGAGGTGTTAGAACTTGCCCAAGATCACCCAGCTAGGCAGAGGAGCAGAGAGCCTGCAGTACAGTTCTGTCTGAAAACAACCCCCCTGTGCCATACTGCTTCTGAAGAAGTCATTGAAAGGAGGGCATGGTGGTTTATTTTATGTGTCCCCTTGACTGCATCATGGGGTCTCAGTAGATGGCCCTCCCTATGTCAGTGGGCATCATGCAATCCATGGAGGGCCTGAATGGAACAGAAATGTGAAGGCAGGAGGAATTCACCCCCTTTCTCCTTCCTGCCTGACTGCTTGAACCAGACTGCATCATGGGGTCTCAGTAGATGGCCCTCCCTATGTCAGTGGGCATCATGCAATCCATTGGAGGGCCTGAATGGAACAGAAATGTGAAGGCAGGAGGAATTCACCCCCTTTCTCCTTCCTGCCTGACTGCTTGAACCGGAACATCGGTTGTCCCCCGCCCTTGATCTGGGATTTACACCATTGGCTCCCATGGTTCTTGGGCCTTCAGACTTGGACTAGAATTACACTACAGGCTTTCCTGGGTGTCCAGCTCACAGACGGCAGACCATGGGACTTCTCAACCTACATAATTGCTGAACCAATTCCTTGTAATAAATCTCTTTATGTATTTTTTTTAATGTCTATGTATTATATATATACATGCACACACATACATATGTATGAGGGTACTTCAAAAAGTTCAGAGAAAGATTTGTTTTATCTTTTAATTCTATTTTCTCGTGAATTTTTTGAAGCACCCTCATATATATCATATATCTATGTGATATCATATTGGTTCTGTTTGTCTGGAGATCCCTGACTAATAAAAGGGCTTTGGGTGGAAACCAAGGGCAGCCATCCATGCCTTTAGATTTTGCATTGCATTACAAATTTCATCCAAAAGCCCTGACAGCAAAACCTAAGTATCTCGCATAAATACATTTGTTATATAAATAAGTACTAAGGCCAAATTCAGTAACAAAATACCCTGGAAAAATGTCAAGGCCTGCGTATCTGGTCCTGAGAATGGCACTGGTGCAGGGGTCTTGGGGCGGGGGCTCTGTTCTGCAGCCACCAGTGTGGCAAAGCAGCCATCGTCATTGACAACAATACAGGTATTAAGGTGATGCCTTCAGCCGTCTGCCTTCTGTTGAGAAATAGGAGACAAGCCGAAAGCGGGGGTTTCCCGAGCTTTCCAGGGCTCTCTGACCTCTCACACACTGACCAATGACAGTGTTACTCATGCCATTTCCTAAGGGGTTTAAGTCACCAGACAATTAAAACCCAAGACGCTGGGTGTGTGGTTCTGATTTTGAATCAGGGCAGCCTTTCCAATGCCCAGTTATAACTCAGACATCCAGCATTGTTCTGGAATACCCAAGGTTGCTTCAAGATGTCACCTGCATTTCCAAGCACAAGGCTCCAACTCCTCCATTACTTTGCCGGCCTATTTCACACTCAGTAAACAACCACAGTATAATCATTTGCTCCCAAGCCCTCCTCCAGCTCCCTGGCAGAAGGTCAGCAGGGGTTTTTCCTCTGCGGTTTCGCTGACTCAGATCTGTCTTCTCCCCACAGTTGCTTTGAGGAGGCTGAGGTTCCAGGTTTTCTGGTTTCAAAGTAAATTGGCAGAAATCTGAAGTGAAGCCAATACCGCCCTCCTGCCCGCAGGCAGCTGGGTCCCAGTGGGAGGTCTCTTAGCAACCAGGCTCAAATCAAATATTTGGGCGTCTGGACACATTCTGATTGGAATGAGATCACGAACAAAAACTTCTCTCCTTCCCTCAACCCAGCTACCAAGCATTAGGAAAAGATGCTGAGCTCCTGAACTCCTCCCTGTACCGGATAAATCCGTGACTCATATGGAACATTCGGGTAGAGACAGTCCCCACACGAGGCAGTGAGGTCCCAGGCTGGCAAGCCAGAGAGCCGACTTCTATTTCTAGCTCCATATGTATCTTTGGACAAGGCACTCCAACTTTTTTGTTGCTGTGCCTACAGAAAGCCCAGGGTTTTAATTTGGGCAGTCAGACCCTCTGCACGCAGCTCTTTCCAGAAATCAGAAAGTTCACAGTTCCACAGGGGCATGAGCTCCAGTCTAATACAGAATCAAACCAGGTGTATAGCAAGGGGCTCAGAGCACTCTCCTCCTCCACCAGCCATCTCCTCCTCCTCTCCACCTGCCCTGCAGTGACAAATGACAAATGGTTGGGAAAAGGGGGCAGATAGGTACTAGCCAACAGTCGTTTCACATCTTTATTTTCCAGCCTCAAATCCCAGGTTTATCCTGTTCCTATACATTCAGGAAAAGCAAAATACATTGGATCTGGCTTTGGTTGCTAAATCAAACTAATATCCTTATGTACAGGGAAGACTTTGTCTCAGATTTTTTGTCTATAAAATGGAGCTTTTAAATCTTTGTCTCACGTAGACCAAGGCTTACCAGTGGCTGGGAGGGAAACTGGCTGATTAACAGGCACAAAACTGTGCTTATCTACCCCAAGTGATCACTGTGCAGCACATGCATGTACTGCAACAACACACTGTACCCCACAAATATGCACAAATAAATGTTAAAAAATTCTAATGCAAGATATTTAAAATAATAATAATAACTCTTGTCTCCTGATCTCATGAGAGATGGGTGAGTCAGGGGCTCCCGTTCCTCGGCCCATTCCCAACCCTCTGCCCTCTATGTGCCCATCACAGTTATTGATCCTATCACTGCATTTGCCACTCGGGCTGCTTATTTCTGTGCACTCAGATGTGTAAGCCCTTCAGCGAGCCCCAAAAGGCTGATTCCCTTGTTCTATACCCCATTGTCACCTTTTAAGACACCTCACCCATAGCTCTGGGTGCAAACATTGCTGGGTCCTAAATAAACACTTAATGAATTTAATGAACACCCAAACCACATGGAAATGTCATCTTTTCTTTCAATGACAATGAACAATCAGAGAGCAGCAAGTGAGTGCAGGGAATTAGGCACCACTGGTTTGCCTCGGCTGCCACTCTCTAGCTTCGTGGTCTTAGGCAAGTTGCATAATCCCTCTCAGCCTCCATTGCCTTATCTGGAAAGTGGAAATAACAGCAGCATCTACTTTACTAGGTTGTTTTAAGAACATGACACAGTGAATGACCACAAAGAACATAACACCTGCGAATCAATAAATGGTAGCTGTATTGTCATCGTGACTTTTTCACATGAAAAACTAAATCATTTGACCACTTTTGGACATTTGATGGGTTATTTAGTTGTTCTGATTAGAATTTTAATTCTTTATCTAAAAGCTTTAGAAGAGTATGGAGTGAGTCAGTCAGCACCCCAGCTCCTATGGCTTAAGGTAAATCACTACTTAGTTTAAAAAAGAAAAAAGTATCCGTGGAAATAAATAATTAACAGTGACCCTGAATTCCATATTGTACGTTCTCCTTTTTTGGTATCCTTTGGAGGTAGTTTGGGCTTTTCTCTTGAAAGACTCAGGGATCAATTTCTGTTGATGTTGTTTATATGACACAGGATGCCAGACTTCAAGCACTGAGAGACATACTTCTGAAATGAACCTGAGTACAGTGTCAGGGTTTGACAACAGACACATCTTACCCTTTTTCACTGTCATCAGCAGACGAAGAATCCAGTATTATCTATAATAGCCCCAAACTGGAAATGGCCAAGCATCCAACAGGTCAGAACCATGTTTCACAAAGCAACAGAATATTAGACTTTCTCTTAAGGTGAAACTTCTATTCAAAATAATGTCAAATGACTAACTAAAACAAAATAACCATGGTTGTATTGGTCTAAAACCAGGTTTATAAAATATTAAAGGTGAATAGGCTCTTCTAAATAGTAGATGCTGCTATTATATTTGATCTTAACCCCCAAGAATACAGTTTTGTTTTGTTCTTTTTTTTGGCTGCTGGCCAGTATAGGGATCGAACCCTGGACCTTGGTGTTATCAGCACTGTGCTCTAACCAAATGAGCTAACCAGGCAGCCCTGTTTTCATTTTTAAATACATGTACTTTGATGAAGTACTTGGTTATCCTTACAAAGTAACCCGTTCTCATATTCCATGTTTATTGAGAATCTACTAAGTACCAGGCATTATTGAGGAAATGACAGTGAAAAAATAAGTTTTTTCCAACAGATTTGAAATCATAGTTGTACATGACATGGGAGTCTTCAGAATGAAGACCCCTGAAAAAATTAAATTTGCCATCGTCCTGGAGCTTACATTCTTATCTGGGGCACAGACAATAAATAAAAATGTTACTGTACCACTTTACAAAAAACTTTCACATTCAAATGCTACAGCCACACTGTCAACTAGTTTAATGTGCGCATCTGATAGATAAGGGAATGAACTTGCCAATCTCAGCCAGCTAGAAGTGATAGACAGACCCAGGATTTGAATCTAGATCACCTGGTATCTCTGCTTTGGCAACGGCAGGTTAAGTAATTCAAATCAACCCTCCTACCAAAGACAACTTAAAAAGCTGGATGAAATATTTGTTTAATTTTCTTGAAAGCATCAAAGCAATGGTAAGATAGTGAAGAAACATTTGCCAAAATTGAGAAGAGGACAAACCCAGAAGAGATTAGCCCAGCCCACAGAGCTTTTATCCTAAGGCATTTGTCAATCTGGAAAAAAAATAATAACTTTGGAAATGAGCTGTCCTTTTGATAGCCTCATGGAGGTAGGGGAACAAAATTCAAAGCCCAGGGCCTGGCAAAGTTGGAGACTCAGACAATCTACTTCCCATTTTAAACCAGGTCCTCAGGGTGGAGGAGAAGGGGAGATATACAGCCCTCAGGTTTATAGACAAGTTCAGGTCATCTAGGTAGTCCAGAGTCTCCAGCTTTGAACTTGAATTAAGGTGGTTTCATGTGATAATGTTCCAATACCTGGCAGCAAAAAATGTCTCTGGAAGAAGAGTCCATCATTACTTGTGTGTGTGTGTGTGTGTGTGTGTGTGTGTGTGTGTGTGTGTGTGTGTGTGTACACAGTGCCTGATATCATCTACAAGGTGATATCTACTTGGGGCCCCCATCTACTGAGGCCCCCAAGAAAACAGGACACTCTGAGCAAGAATGGCAGGAACGGCCAAGAGTGCAGACAGGCTCACAAAGGCTTCAGAAATGAGAATTCTTAGATACGGACTATAAAACAACTCTGTTAACTATATTTAGAAATATAAAAGCCACACTTGAAAATTTTGACAGGGAACTGGAAACTGTAGAAAATGACATAAAAGATTTTTTTAAAGAGCCAAATAGAAATTGTCAAGCTGAGATATAGAGCCATTGAAGTTAAAAACTCAATGGCTGACTTAACAGCAGATCGTCACAGCTGAAATGAGAATTAGTGAACTGGAAGACAGGTCAGAAAAAACCTATTCAGAATTCAGTTTGAAAAGGAAAAAAAAAAGAAGTTTAAAAAAAACGTCTAACATACTTTTCATTGGCATCCAGGAAGAGAGGAAAGAGGTATTGGAGCAAAGCCAATATTTGAAGAATACTAGCCAGGAATTCTCCAAAACTGATGACAGACATCAGCCCACAGTGTCAAGAGCCCAGCAAATCCCAAGCAACATGAATTGTTAAAAGTCCACACCTAGATACTACATAGAGAAACTGTAGACAAACAAAACAAGAAGTCTTGAACCTAGACCGTCGGAGGCCAAGTCTGGCCTTCTTCCCACCTCACTGAGGCCATCTCCCATCGAGGCTCTCTGTTCTTGCCCCTCCTGCCTGGATGAAGGGCAACCAACATCAATTTTTCGTGGCACTTTGCTACGTAAGCAGGAATGCCAGCATTTCTACATGCTACAACTACTTAGTAATCAGAAGCATGAAATCATGCTGACTATACCAGCAGCACAAGAACGGAGTTTTAAGTCACATAAAAGCAAAAAAATCAGTAAGGGTGAGCTGGAGATGAGGTAAAGACAATGAAATAGTTCATTTTTTTCTCAATGGCTAGTGACCTGTGTGATCGAATGATCTCAATACACACTAAGTTAAAACAATTCAAGGCTGAGTGGGGTGATGGGCAGAGAGAGGGACGTTTAGGGTTTTTGTTGGTTTTTTGGCAGCTGGCCAGTACAAGGATGGACCCTGAACCTTGGTGTTATCAGCACCATGGGAACATTTAGTTTTTACACTATTCTTTATGGGCATTCCAAACACTGGGGACTGTATTTCATTCACCATCTATTTCTAGCATTGGAACCAGGGCCTGGATTATACTGGGAGTTAGTACATTAATTTTTTTTTTCTAAACTTGATATGGCTTTTTCGTTTTTTGGTTGTTTTTTTGTTTCTTTGTTTGTTTTTTGGTGGAGCGGGGCACAGCTGACCAGTACAGGGATCCAAACCCTTGACCTTGGTGTTATCAACACTGCATGCTAACCAACTGAGCTAACCAGCCCACCTGGTTTGCATTTTTTCTTTTTTTTGGTGACTATTTGGCCAGTTAGCTCACTTAGTTAGAGCACAGCCTTGTAACACCAAAGTCAAGGGTTTGGTTCCTCTTACCCACCAGCCGCCAAAAAAAAAAAAGATACTACATTAATTTTTGAGTGAGTGAATTAGAAGACAGCAATTCTACTAAGCACACATCAGGAATAATGACTGCCAGGAAGGTTTCAGAGAGACAGACTGACAGTCTAACTCCCTGGGGAAAAGAAAAACTCTTCGTCTCCTTTTTTAAAACTTCTCCATCATTACCCATTATCTGCTACAGTTTCTAAAACTATGAAGATTTCTTTTAAATTCAGAGTGGAAATGGACTTATAGGAAACTACTGCTCATGGAGTTCCTTCAAGAAGTACAGCCTTGTACTTGGTACTAAGCACCAGCACTGTAGGGTGTGGAAAAGATGGTCATGACTTTGAAACAGTCACATCATTGTGGCAGATCTCCCCATTCTACACCAACAAATAGTTCCTCATGGTCCCCGGCTGCTGTCGCCCGCTAACTACAGGAATGTGCCATCAGTGGAATGCCACCATTGCACTCAGAGAGTGGGAGAGACACAGCTGAGAGGGCACTAGGCTGAAGTTAGGATGTGAGGTTCCAGGTAAGGTGGTCCAGGCTTAATCCCACCACCTGTCACTTACTACCCTGGGGCCCAGTGCCTCAGTTGTCAGGTAAATGGGTTAGAATAAACCAGGCGAGGATGGAGGAGTGGGGATGGGGGACCCCTCCCAGTAGAAGCCCACACATAAGGGCATGGTTCCTTTGGTCCCTGGTAGGGTGGAACCTTCTGTGGTCCCCCCAGACCCTCTGTACTTCCCCTTCCCATTCCTCTTTCTGCCTCTGTTGGAAGCAGAAGTGGCGTTTACACGACAGGTCCCCCTGGCTCTGGCCCCATGCTTGATGCATTCCATCACCACAACAGATTTTGGTAGTTACTTAAAAATCAAGCAGCAGCCCCCAAAACCACTCTGTAGCAAAGCAGCTCTCCCACAAAAGGCTAATTAGCGATCAAAATGCAGCCGTTTAACACAACTCTACGGCCAATCTAAGCCGACAGCAGAAAGGTGCCCACAGGCTGTCACTGCAATCCCTGGCTTTTGGTAGTTACTTAAAAATCAAGCAGCAGCCCCCAAAACCACTCTGTAGCAAAGCAGCTCCCACAAAAGGCTAATTAGCGATCAAAATGCAGCCGCTTAACACAACTCTACGGCCAATCTAAGCCGACAGCAGAAGGGTGCCCACAGGCTGTCAGTGCAATCCCTGGTCCCCAGTGGCCTCGTCTCTCTCCCCTACAGCCTCTAATTTCCAGCCTGTGGCCCCATCTGAGTCCCTGTCACCCCAGGAGCTTTAGAAGAGCACTCATGCTCTGTACATGAAATTGCACCCAGAAGTAATTAGTTGGATGTGGGGGGACCCCCTTACAGTTTATAGAGCGTGTTCACATTGTAGAAAGCCTGTAGTTGTGAAATGTTGGGTTGCACGGCTTCAGGAGGATTGGGGGGTAACAGAGAAGTGAATTGCTCTCCACTTAAGCGGTTACATAAATCTTCCCTGAGCTCTGCTACAACCCTACAGAGGAGTACAGAACAGTTACCTACCCACCTACGAGACTAGTTAGTGCCCAGGAAGAATAACAGCTGCCCCACGCTGTCTTCAGAGGTTCGCGTGACTTCACTGCTACATCACTGTCAGTGGGCCACGTGCTCGGGTTGGCTTTGCCAATCATGGGGATGAATTTACACCAATTTGTCTTTACACTCTCGGTCAGCTCTCTGTTCTGGTGACCAGTGGCAGACATTTAGAGAATGTCTGGCTGTTGGCTGCAGCCATGGGAAAGATTAAAATTCACTGGTGTAGACCAATTCAAGTCTCTTAATGGGCAGAGGACAAGGAGGGCAGGTGGACCTGCCATGAAGCCATTCCCTCGCCTTTGGCAATTCTGTAATTCCTCCAACCCAAATAACCAGAAATCACAGGCTGGCAGTCTGCGGGCTCAGTCCATCCTACAGGTATGACTTGTTTGGCCAGAGAAGCTTTTTTCTTTTAAGTTGCCAACATTTAAGATGTAGGAGATTTCATACAAAAATCTGGATTCCTGTTGCTCTGGAAAACTCCAAAGCTCTAGCAACTCCTCTGCATTAGCTGTCGTCACTTGGAGCTGAACAGTCCTCCTGTTTAAGCAGGGACACGCCGGGCACTGGAGTTCTACCAGGGACAGAGCCAGATTTTATGGGTCTGAAATTTATATAATTTGGAGTGACTTCTCTAAGAAACATAAATTGAAATTATAAACACAAAATTGCTAGAGCTGAGTAAGTGAGGGTGCTGGAAGCTTCCATGGTAAATCCCCCTCTGGGCCCACCCACAGCTGTTGTTTCACACCCAGCCCAATTCCTACATTTGCTACCTACCTGGCCACTCAGGTGTCTGAGTCTATGGACCTCTTGCCTATCCCTTGTGGCCACCAGCTCCTGCCACTATTCCTAGTCCCCAGCCCTGATTTCCAGTATAAACGCAGCTGGGCCCTGGCCCCGTAAGGTAGGCCCCACCCTCCCATAAAGTCTAATAACTAAAACAGGATGATTCGTTTGTTTTAAAAGATAGTAAAAAGAAGTGTTTATGCTTTACAAAGCCATCTCCTTTGCTAGTTTAAAAGCATAGAAGAGTCCAAGCATCTGCCTAAAGTTAATACACCAAGTGATCCTTTCTGGCATGGAGATGTAGGAAAAGCGAAAAAAAGGAGGAGAGAGGATAGTAGACGTGTGCCAGGTCTACGGCCTAATTTCCCTTCCATCAGGGATGCTCATTCAGTTCCCTGGGTTGGTTCCATCAGCCTCTACATGGCTTTGTTTTGAGTCGGGGGCAGCAGGGTATAAGGGAAACATGCAAAAAAATGTTTTCCAAATCCACAGAGGACCATATTACCACAATCAGATTAGAAATAAGATCATCAGCAATATTTATTGAGCACCTACTGTATACTAACACTCCCTCCTGTGTGCTAAGTATTGCACTGGCCACCATGAGGCGGCTGCCCCGTGGGTGCTTGCAATCCACTTGCAGAAACAGACACTCACAGAGAAAGTTAGGTGACAGAGAACCACGATGAAGGCTTGTGGGAATTCAGAGGCCCAACTAGGAAGATGTTCCCAGAGTAGCGAGGACTTGATCTGAGCCCTTGGGGACCTGGGTGGGCAGGGAGAAGGACTGAGGATATTCCAGACCGGAGAACAGCACGTGCAAGGGGGCAGACGGGGAGACTTGGGAGAAGTGTTTGGGTGGGAAATAACAGGAAAGTAAGTAGGGAGCCCATCTCGAAAGAGCTTGAGTTCTAGACAAAGGGCTTTCGATTGTCTAAATTTGGTTTTGGACTGATGGATAACGGGCTTGGGATTCAGTGATAGGGAACAATAAATATAATAAAATTGCATGTGGGCAGTGCTTTTCAGTTTACTGAAGATAAACGTTGCTAGTTATTCCCATTTGATCCTTACTTATGCTCTGCGTTATGCAATACAGGTTTATTGCAGAAAATCTGGAAGACATAAAAAACCTAAAAGCTCACCTGTAATCCTGTCAACCAGAGAAAACTACAGTTGACATTTTGGCATATTTTCTTCCTGTTTTATTTCTAAATATATTTCTTTTTCAAAAATGGAACAAGTGTATCTATTTTCACGTAACACCCTATCATGAGACTTTCCCCGTGACACTGGATCTTCCTTGAAAATAGGATGTTTACTAACTGCATAATATTCCATTTTTTTCTCCTTTTTTTCTCGGTGGTTGGCAAGTACAAGGATGGAACCCTGGACCTTGGTGTTACCAGTACCACACTCTAACCAACTGAGATAACCGGCCAGCCCCCAATATTCCATTTTCTTGATGTACCATAATGTTATTAATGATTGCTTTCTGTTGAACGTTTAAGTTGCCTCCAATTTTTCATTAAATAATGCTGCAATAAAATCCCAGTATATAAACATTGGTCTAGTGTATCTAATATCTCTCTAGTTATTTTGTGATATGAAATTACTAGAGCAAAGGGCATAAATATTTTTAGGACTTGTGATATATATTGACAAATTGTTTTCGAAAAAAGATTTTATCAATTTACACATTCATTGGGTGTACATGAAAGGGCTTGTTTTCCTACAGATGTACCCTACAGGTTTTTAAAAATCTTTGTTAATTTGAGAAGTAAAACACAATTCACAGAATCACATTTAAATAGACATTCTTGTTACTCATGAGTTTGAGTTTTTAAAATATATTTGTCATTGATGTGTATTTCTATGAGTTATATATATTTTGCTCATTTTTCTCTTGGGGCAAAGCATCTATTATTTTATACTTTAAAAGCTCTTAATACATTTGATTGGCATTTTTTGTTTTAATTTTGCTTCTGATTTTTTGACCAAATAAATGTTTGACATTTTATATATTCAATCTATTAGTCTTTCCCTCTCTAATTTCTTCCACTCGTTTTTTTTCATTATTATTATTACAATGTCCTCTTCTACTCTGAAATCACATATTTTCTTTTGGATTTTTTTATGGTTTCATTTTTACATTTTACTCTTAACCCCTCTTGAATTTATTTTGACATGTTTTTATCTCTGGCGGTGAAAGTAAACATCTTCTCTCAGATAGTCCGTTCTCCCACCATTGTTCATTGAATAATTGATCTTTTTGGCAATGGTTTGTAAATCTCCTTTGTCATAAACTCTTATTATATGTTCTGGGATCTGCTTCATAGCTTCTCTCCTCTCTCTCATGCATGTGCTTTTATAAATAATTCCACGTGAAAATAAAGATCATCTATTTTTCTCATTTCTTTTCTCCCAGTTATTTATTACTCATTTCAAAGACAAATGTTCTGAGAAACAGATGTCTGGACTAAACCTAAGAAAGGATCTTGCAATTCTGTGCCTCTTCTTTGGTGGAAAAAGTATAAAAATTAAAAAAAAAAAATTAAACCCATGGCCTTGTTTTTAAAACAGAACACTTACTGAATTGGAAAAATCAAAACAAAACAGTAGTGAATCTGAACACAAGCTTGCTTCATTTATTTTTTAAAATGAGAATGGGTGTGTTAACCTCAAGGAAACCTGAATCTGTCAAAGAAGGCAAAGTTATGATCGTGTGAGCATTACTTTCCTAAACAGAAACCCTTTGGAATAAGCGAGAATCCACAGAAGTGAAAATGAATTTCCTCATTCTATTCTTTAGGAGTGACACATGAATCATTCACTCTACATTGAACTTCATCTGCCGGGGCTCACACTCACAGAAAGAGGGTCTAAAGTGGTCAGTACCTATGACCTACGCGACACCCTCAGTTTGGGATCAACTGTCCAGGACTGAGGGAAGAATGCTACATCCAAGTATAAAATTTTGCAAATCAACTTGACTTGCATCCTTTGCCATCCTCTCAAGCTACATCACAGCTGAGTCCGACCCACCTAATTTATCAGAACATATTGATGAGGACTGGGTCAATGATTCTGCCCACTCTCTAAGAGTCTTCCTTGCTCTTTGCAGAGCAAGGAACCAGCCCGAAAATTGTATGAATCAGGGGACAGCTCGTCTTTTCTAGAAATGGCCATGAGGAAAAAGGGAGTTTTTTCTCTGGCTGGTTGCTCATTTGGTTAGAGAGTGGGGCTGATAACACCAAGGTCAAGGGTTCAGATACCCATACCGATGAGCAGCCAAAAAATAAAAAAATAAAAATAAAAAAGATCATTTTAAAAAAAGAGAGTCTTGAGCAGAGGGGACCAATCCCTTTTATTGTGATTCGTTGGGTGTTTGTTCATTCACAGTGAGACCCTCACTGCTCTCTATACACTGTAGACATGTGCCCCCATCCATTGCACGCCATGTATTGGCCATTACTGAAGTATTGTGGGTCCAATAATGAGAAACTTCAGAGCCAAGTCAAACCTCACTAAATCAGAAGGAAGACTGAGAAATTTTGGGAAATTCTTATTCCAAGAATTTTAAAATAGAGGACGACAACCTTGACTTACGGAATGCTTCCTGATAGAGTCCTCTGTGAGAGCCACATTAATAGACTGGAAATAAGATATGTGCTTAATATCTACTGTTGTCTGGAACGAAATGCCAGTGTCTACGACACTGAAAACTCACCCAAAACATTTTATCTTAAACAGTCCCCACATCCTTGTTTCTCTTATTCCTTTGAATTCCAGCTGGAAAGAAATTTTACTAAGTAAACACAGGAAGGCTTCAACTCCGTTACTGCCTGGTTGCTGTGAATTCCAAATTACAGGCATCTGAACTTAATGAACTACATTGCAGATTGAAATTTCCTATTTTGTAATTTACCATAAAACTTGCACACATAATCAACCCCTGGGTACCCACCTCTACCGTCACCATTATGTTGGTTCTATGAGGCTGATCATTAACCTCAGTCTGATTTCGTCCTTGATTTCCAGGTTCCCAAGCTGGTCTTTTAGCTCTCCTCCTGGCCTCCATATCCTGAGCTGCTGTAAACTCACAATGTGCAAATTAATGTCAATATTAGCCTAAATAAAGCAAGTCAGTCCCATAAATAATGGACTCTGAAAGCAAACAGGAATTTTCAAAAGTTGCTTGTTGTTTGGATTAGCCCTACTAGCACGCCTTTTATCCCTGCCACCAGCAGCTGTGGGCAGGAGAGCCTGGTGGTTAGGGAACTAGGCTTTGGCACTACACAGAACCATGTTTCCATCCCAACCTTACCTATAACGTAGGTCCCCAGAGCTGTGAAATTGTGAGTACGTGTGTGAAGAGCTGGGCATGCTGCCCAGGACATGGAACAAACTCACAAAATAATAGCTTTTATCAGCAGCAACAACAAAGACTTCCTTGTACGGAGGGCATGGAACTCCCCCTTCTATTAATAAGGGACAGAAAAGATGGAATCGCTCTTGCAAATCGCTGCTGCTGACGTGTGAAGGGAGCGTGGAAGACGCTTTCATTCAAGTGACAAGTAATAGTGAAAATATTTGATAACCCAAAGATCCATTCCATAAATTAGATGTCCCACATGGGAGCCGGTGCTTGAAACAGCACGGCTATCTCTGGAGAGTTTTGTGTAGGAAGCCACTGGAAAGTAGGCCAATCCAGGTGGATTGTCCAAAAGCACAAAGTAATTGCTGGAAGCCTGCCAGGCCCACTGGCTTGGAAGAATAACCCCTGGATGTGTGGAAAGTGAATGTCTGAGCTGCAGCTCTGTGGTGAGGGTGGGGGTAACCACCTTATGACACAGCTTAGCCCAGACAGATGTGCATGAGCTCCACCCCGACCCCATATGCCAACAGCCCTGCCTTGACAAAAGAAATTGTCCCAAAAGTTTATGAAGATGTTGCCTTCAGGAACTCAAAATATATATTCCTCAAAAAGGCGTTACAAAGAGTTGTTAGGTTTTTCTAATCATGTCCACAAAGGCTCCACAGTTAAGGGTATAGCTGAAGGAGGGTCCTGAGCCTTGGCCCTGAGGCTGGTGGCCTCCTTTCTCAGTTGTACCCACGGGTACAAATATAAAATAGCAAAATAAAGCTACCCTGTGCCTCAGTTTCCTCATCTGTAAATTGGACCTAATAATGCTTCAGTCTTGTGTAGTTGCAAAGATTAAGTGACTTCATGCATATAAAGTATTTAGATAGTGCCTGGCACATAGTAGGTGCTCAATAAATTAGCTGTCATTATCTTTGTCATGAAGGCTATGATGTCATAGCGTAGGAGCCTCAGGATGGCTGAGGTGGGGGATTTAGGCCTCCAAGGAGAGTCGAGAATTACACCAGGGCTCAGTGGTGAATGGGAAGCCCTTTGGCCTCCCAAGGCAGCATTTATTGAGCACCTACTATGTTTCAGGCATGGTGCATCACCTCTTATTCCTCCTTCCAGCAAAGCTTTAGGGTAGTTATTCCTATGATCGCTGTCACCTGCTCATGAGGACTGGGGCCCAGAAAGGCAAAGAAATGTATTTCACACCACTGGTCTTCCTCTCTTTTTCTACCAGGACATCCCTTCAATTGCCTCCCTTGGGTGCTGTGCCCAGAAAACGAGTTACCTTTGCAAGCAGGATGCTTGTCTGTAACTGCCATGGTGAGAACAGAACCAACTATCTTCACACAGCACAAGAGATAAAGGCTGAAAAGGTGGCCCCCAGAGATTATTCTTCTCTCATTCTAACTCCCCAAGAAACCCGCGAGTTACCTTTGCAAGCAGGATGCTTGTCTGTAACTGCCATGGTGAGAACAGAACCAACTACCTTCACACAGCACAAGAGATAAAGGCTGAAAAGGTGGCCCCCAGAGATTATTCTTCTCTCATTCTAACTCCCCAAGAAACCCCGTTCCCTAGAACATTCAGGCAGCATCTCCTAGGAGGGGCCTAGTTTGTCCTCTTCTTTACTAGAACATTCTCTGAACATGGCCATTCTATCTCATTAGTTCCTGAATTCATTTGTAGTATCCAAAGCAGAGGAACCTCTGCACAGGGCACAGTGAGCTAACCTGTGGGTATAGGAGGGGACTCGGCACTGGCACTTCTAGCGTTCATGAAAACTGGTGTCTGATTCTACTTATGAAGAGTAGGAGGTTTTCAGGGGGAAAGTCATCAATTATGGCATGTTAAAATGCAAGAGCCTGGCCAGTTAGCTCAGTTGGTTAAAGCACAGTGTTGGTGCCACCAAGGTCAAGGGTTCAGATCCCTCCCTGTACAGGCCACCACCAAAACAAACAAAAAAAAGAGGCAAGGAAAAAACCTGGAAAATGCTGAACCACTGAGTGGAGAGACAGGAGGAAAGGGGTGTCAGGGGCAGGGGTCACCACGAGTTTTAAGTGACCAGAGCTGGACAGTTCAGTGAAGAAGAGTTGAATGGAGTTGTGGTGGAGAGATGGCAAGACTATCTGAGTGTGGAGGAAAAGCCCCATCTTCCAGAACAAGTTGAAAGACCCACTCTGGCCTTTCCCTAGGAGGTTTAGTGCTAGCAAGAAAGCATTATTCTAGCTGATGATAGAAGAGAAAGAGGTGTGGGTGCAGCAGCAGTAGATCTGTTGAGGACCAAATGCATCAATAGCTGATTGGAGACCAAAAAGTCAGGAAAATAGAAATCCTATTAAATAGCAACATCTGGTTTACGTAAGTGAGCAAATATTTACTGACCATCTCCCAGCACTTGGACTGTTAGGAAGAATTTACTGGCTGCAAACATTGTGATTCACTGAGACATCTTCACCCTGGGACAGAGGTAGAACCTAGTTCAGTGGATGGAATGACTCATCTGAGATGGTTCAAGTTCTGCTTAGAGAAAGAGAGCTGGCCCTCTCCAGCCAAAGTTTCCCCAAAGTCCAAGACTCTGTTTTGGGGGCCAAAGTCACAAAACTGCAGATTCTAAGGGGTTACAAATTTTGACAAATGAATATATTGTTTTGCTCTTAATGGATATATTATTGCTCTTCTCAAGGTTTCATGTGCCTTTTCATAGTTTCCAGTTTTGTTCATCACCATGGTTGCAAAGAAAACATCCTTAAATCCTTGAGAATCAAATTAAAGTAAAAGTCGGGAAACTTTTTCCTACTTAACATTATAAGAACATTCATCAGGGGAGTACCCTGGCACTCACTCAGAACTCCCCTTCACGGACCCCAGAATTTTCTCGGGGCAGATTACCATATGTCGGACAATGAAATCTCTACCTCTTTCACCATATATTTTTCAGAAAATGAGAAATTCTCATTCTTAGATGCACTTTACAACAACTGAAATTGGTTTTGCAGTCATAAGTGCACCAAATTTCTTTATATAATACTAACAAAAGCACCTTTTTATTTTCCAGTAAAAAAGGCAGGCCAAATATGGACCCAGTTCACTTAGAATTGTTTCTATTGGCAAAATACTCTATGTTAACAGTAATATAATTAACGGAGAAAAACATCTTATTAAAGAAATTTTGTATTTAAGTATTTGACATCTCAAGCTTACTCTATCAAATCACTTTATAGCACCATCAGCTGGTATTTGGGTAAAGAAGGGGGAAAAAAGGGTATAAGCCTAAATTCTGTATATGGGACCCAAATTACTCCAATGAGTACATGCCTTAATTAAATCTTCCTTGGATTAGTCTTAATAATAAAACAAACAGGAAGCTTATTTGGCTTAAAATTATAATTGATTCGATCCTTAAAGCAGTTGGCCCAAATGGACCCACTGGGCATTTTGTTTGGTGGTTGTCATTCATCCATTTATCTACTCTGCACGGACTAAGCACCTATTATGTGCTAGGCACCACTAAGTCATCCTGAGGCTTGTTTTGATAACCTTCTTTGTAGTTGGGGAGGAGGGTGGGTAACAGTAAGGGTGCATAGATCCCTGCTGAGCAGCTCCTCTCCTGCCCACCTTAGAGTCAACCATAGGTCTGAAAGATGCCCAAGTGGCTAAGATGGAACTGAAGGGAGACCACTTCCTCTCGTATCAGCTTTCCCCAGCCTTCTTTGACAGACCCTCTTAATACTGCAAGGGACTGGTCCTATTTCTACCTTTACAAAGCTCCAAGTGTCCTTCTGGTGTTTCCAACCCATGAAATTCTCTTTGAAGGCCAAACACTACTTCAGTGAAGTCTGATGCAGACCAAGTTTAAGATTCTGCAAATTGGGGCCTTTCAAAGAGGAAATTTGTGCTGCTCCTTTGGGAGTGCAGATCTTCATGGAGGTGTTCATGGAGATGGTGGGCTGCCCTGGTGCCCACAGCTGTGTGGTCCTCTCAGTCATTAAATCTATTAGCACAGGAATGTTCTAGAGCACATTGTATTTATGAGCACCTCTCCCCTAAAAGTAAATTGACTACTCACCATTCTTCAGGGGCAGTAGAAGACATGCCACTGAAAGGATACAGTAATGCCCCAAAGTTAGACTCCACAGAACAGGGAATCCTTGAAATGTCTGAAAAAGAATTTCAAGCAATGATCTTTAGAAAACTTGAAGAAATAAAGGAAGACTCAATTAGAGAACAAAATGAGACAAGAAAAAACATCCAGAATATGAAGGAAGAAATCTACAAAGAGATTAATACCATAAAAAAGAGTGTAGCAGAACTTCTAGAAATGAAAGACTCACTCAATATAATAAAAAACACAACTGAGGGCCGGCCCCATGGCTCACTCAGGTGAGTGCGGTGCTGTTAGCGCCGAGGCCACGGGTTTGGATCCTATATAGGGATGGCTGGTGCGCTCACTGGCTGAGCATGGTGCAGACGACACTGAGGATTGCAATCCCCTTACTGGTCCAAAAAAACCAAAAAACAAAAACCACAACTGAGAGCTTGAGCAGCAGGGTAGAGCAAGCAGAAGAAAGAATTTCAAAGCTTGAAGATGGTCTTTTTGAAATAACTCAGGCAGACCAAAAAAAAAAAAAGGAAAATGGAATTAAAAATAATCAGGAAAACCTAAGAAAGATAGCAGACAACCTTAAGTGCTCTAACATCCAAATTGTGGGTATTCTTGAAGGGCAGGAGAAAGGAAAAGATATCAAAAACCTACTCAAGGAAATACAACAGAAAACTTTCCAGGTGTAGGGCAAGAAACAGACCTTCAGATCCAGAAAGCTCAAAGGTCCCCAAACAGATTCAACCCAAAAAGATCCTCCCAAGACATATTATAGTTAAATTTGCAAAGCTCAAAGACAAAGAGAGAGTTCTACAAGCAGCAAGAGAAAAGTATCAGGTCACTTATAGGGGAACCCCCATCAAACTAACAGCAGACTTCTCAACCGAAACCCTACAGGCCAGAAGAAAGTGGAACAATATATTCAAAATACTAAAAAACTCCCAGCCAAGAATTCTTTACCCAGCAAGTCTCTCCTTCAGAAATGAGGGAGAAATAGTGTATTTCCCAGACAAACAAAAGTTGTGGGAGTACACCACCACACAACCAGCACTGCAAGAAATTCTCAAGGGGGTCATTTATCTGGAATCTGAATAATGATGACCACCATCACAAATACACAAGAAAGAGCAAAACCCACAGTTAAAACAAAAATGCCAGCAAGAAAGAGAAAGAAGCTAAATCGTTTTGCCTTAAATTCCCAACTCACATTGAAGAAGAGAAATAAAAGGGAAAGTAATGATCAAAAGATATTTAAACCACCTAAACAAGTAGCAACTGAATGACAGGAATTAAACAACACTTCTCGGGCCGGCCCGGTGG
>NW_007726978.1:333777-339489 GCF_000696425.1 Galeopterus variegatus | reverse complement strand
ACTACTCTAAATGTGAATGGACTAAACTCCCCATTCAAAAGACACAGACTAACTGACTGGAGTAAAAAGATAGACCCAAGTATATGATGTTTTCAAGAGACCCACCTCACATGTAAAGACACTCATAGACTAAAAGTGAAGGGATGGAAAAAGATACACCATGCAAATGGAAACCAAAAATGGGCAGGAGTAGCTATTCTTATATCAGACAAAATAGACTTTAAACCAAAAAACTTTTAAAAAGACAAAGAAGGCCTTTATATAATGATAAAGGGAACTATCCAGCAAAAAGATATAACAATCATAAACATGTATGCACCCAATACCAGAGCACCCAGATATATCAAGCAAACACTCTTAGACCTAAATAAGGAGATAGGACCTAATACATTAATAGTGAGTGATCTGAACACCCCTCTCTCAGTATGGGACAGGACTTCCAGGCAACAAGTCAACAAAGAGACATGGGATTTAATCTACACCCTAGACCAACTGGACTTGACAGATATATACAGAAAATTTCACCCAACAGCTAAAGAATACACTCTCTTCTCATCAGTTCACAGTACATTCTCTGGAATAGACCAAATATGAGGTCACAAATCTAGTCTCAGCAAATTTTTAAAAATTGAAATAATTCCAACAATCTTTTCAGACCACAACGGACTAAAACTGGAGATTAACAATAAGCAAAATGCTGGAACCTATACAAATACATGGAAAATGAATAATAGGCTCCTGAATGACCTATGGGTCCAGGAAGAAATTAAACAGGAAATCAAAAAATTTCTAGAAACTAATGAAAACAAAGATACATCATACCACAACTTGTGGGATACTGCAAAAGCAGTACTAAGAGGTAAATTTATTGCAGTTAATGCTTATATCAAAAAAAAAATGGAAAGACTTCAAATAAACAACCTAAGACTATGCCTCAAAGAACTTGAAAAACAACAACAATCCAAACCTAAAGGCAGGAGATGGAAAGAAATAATTAAGATCTGAGCAGAAATAAATGAAATAAAGACCCCCAAAACAATAGAAAAGATCAACAAAACTAAAACTTGGTTCTTCGAGAAGATTAACAAAATAGACACATCATTAGCTAGGTTAACAAAAAAAAGGAGAGAAAAGACCCAAATAACAAAAATCAGAAATGAAAAGGGAGACATGACAACTGATACCACAGAAATACAAAGAATCATTAGAGACTACTATAAACAAATGTATAACAACAAATTTGAGAATCTGGAAGATATGGATAAGTTTCCAGACACATATAAATTACCAAGACTGAACCAAGAAGAGATAGAAAACCTGAACAGAGCAATAACAAGCAAGGACATTGAAGCAGTTATTAGCAATCTTCCAACAACAAAAAGTCCAGGTCCAGATGGCTTTACAGCTGAATTCTATCAAACTTTTAAAGAGGAGTTAATACCAATTCTCATGAAACTATTCCAAACAATTGAAACAGACAGTACTCTCCCAAACTCATTTCATGAGGCCAATATAACTCTGATACCAAACCAGATAAAGACACGACAAAAAAAGAAAATTATAGGCCAATATCCCTGATGAACCTAGATGCTAAAATCCTCAACAAAATATTAGCAATTAGAATACACCAACATATTATAAAAATTATACACTATGATCAAGTGGGATTCATCCCAGGGATGCAAAGATGGTTCAGCATACAAAAGTCAATAAATGTGATACACCACATCAACAAGCTCAAGGACAAAGACCATATGATTATCTCAATAGATGCTGAAAAAGCATTTGACAAAATTCAACATTCCTTCATGATAAAGACTCTCAACAAATTAGGTATAGAACAAAAAAAGAAAATTACAGGCCAATATCCTTGATGAACCTAGATGCTAAAATCCTCAACAAAATATTAGCAATTAGAATACAGCAACATATTAAAAAAATTATACACTATGATCAAGTGGGATTCATCCCAGGGATGCAAAGATGGTTCAGCATACAAAAGTCAATAAATGTGATACACCACATCAACAAGCTCAAGGACAAAGACCATATGATTATCTCAATAGATGCTGAAAAAGCATTTGACAAAATTCAACATTCCTTCATGATAAAGACTCTCAACAAATTAGGTATAGAAGGAAAATATCTTAACACAATAAAAGCCATTTATGACAAGCCCACTGCCAGTATTATTCTGAATGGGGAAAAATTGAAGGCCATCCCCTTAAGGACAGGAACAAGACAACGATGTCCACTCTCACCACTTCTATTCAACAAAGTACTGGAGGTACTAGCTAGAGCAATCAGGCAAGAGAAAGAAATAAAGGGAATCTAGATTGGAAAGATGAAGTCAAACTTTCCCTATTTGCAGATGACATGATACTATATATAGAAAAACCTAACGACTCTATCAAAAAACTCCTAGAGCTGGTTAATAACTTCAGTAATATTGCAGGATACAAAATAAATGCCCCCAAATCAGTAGCATTTATATACTCAAATAATGAATTAACAGAAAGATAAATAAAGTAAGCTCATTTACAATTGTCACCAAAAAAATACGAAACCTAGGAATCAATTTAACCAAGGTGGTGAAAGACCTCTACAATGAAAATTACAAACCACTTCTGAATGAAATTAAAGAAGACACAAAAAGATGGAAAGATATTCCATGCTCTTGGATTGGAAGAATTAGCATTGTGAAAATGTCTACAAGATTCAATGCAATCTACAGACTCAATGCAACCCCCATCAAAATACCAATGACATTCTTCACAGAAATGGAAAAAACAATCTTACCTTTCATATGGAAAAACAAAAGACCCTGAATAGCCAAACGATCCTGAACAAAAAACAAAAAAAAAGCTGAAGGCATAACTCTGCCTGACTTCAAATTATACTACAAAGCTGTTGCAACCAGAACAGCATGGTACTGGTATAAAAATAGACATTCAGACCAGTGGAGTAGAATAGAGAACCCAGACATCACTCCTCAGGCTTATAAGCTATCTGATATTAGACAAAGGCAACAAAAATCTACATTGGGGAAAAGATTGCCTCTTCAACAAGTGGTGCTGGGAAAACTGGAGATCCATATGCAGAAGAATGAAACTAGATATGCACCTCTCACCAGACACTAAAATCAACTCAAAATGGATTAAAGACCTAGGTATGAGACCTGAAACTGTAAAATTACTAAGGGAAAATATAGGTGAAACACTACAGCAGTTAGGTCAGGTCACAGGCTTTATGAACATGAGCCCAAAAGCACAAGCGGCAAAAGAAAAAAAAAATGGGACTGTATCAAACTGAAAAATTTCTGCACAGCAAAGGAACAATCCACAGAGTGAAAAGACAACCTACAGAGTGGGAGAAAATTTTTGCTAGCTATGCATCCAACAAGTGACTAATATCCAGAATATACGTAAAACTTAAGCAATTAAACAGTAAAAAAAAAAAAATGACCCAATTAAAAAATGGGCAAAGGAGCTGAATAGACATTTTTCAAAGGAAGGCATACAAATGGCTAACACATACATGAAAAATGCTCAACATCACTAGTCATCAGGGAAACGCAGATTAAAACCACATTGGGATACCACCTCACTCCAGTTAGACTGGCTGTGATCAAAAAGACAGTGAATAACAAATGCTGGCGAGGGTGTGGAGAGAAGGGAACACTTCTGCACTGTTGGTGGGACTGTAAATTAGTACAACCACTTTGGAAAACAATTTGGAGGCTTCTCAAACAACTACAAATAGATCTTCCATATGATCCAGCAATCCCTCTTCTGGGTATATACCCAGAGGAATGGAAATCATCATGTTGAAGAGATACCTGCACTCCCATGTTTACTGCAGCTCTGTTTACAATAGTCAAGATATGGAACTAACCTAAATGTCCATCAATGGATGATTGGATTAGGAAAGTGTGATATATATACACTATGGAATACTACTCTGCCATAAAAAAGAATGAAATACTCCCATTTGCAACAACATGGATGAACCTGGAGAAACTTACCTTGAGTGAAACAAGCAAAGCACAGAGGGATAAATACCACATGTGCTCACTCATATGTGGGAGCTAAGAGAGAAAGGAAGGCAAGATATAAAGACCACAGTAGTGCCGTGATCCAACAGAGGGAGGGAACATTCCTCGGGCTACAGATTGGAGTGGAGGGGGGAAGGGAAGGGGGAGGTAGGTTGGGGGATAATTGGGAGGGGACAAAGGGTACAAAAGTAATTTCTGGTAATGGGAATGCCCCCAGGATGAATCTGGCCCTCACATCATGGGCAGGAGGGGGGACAATAAGCTTTGTATCTCATGAATATTCGTAATAAATAAATAATTGTTTTTAAAAAACCTATGCTATCTACCCTAAGTGAATCATTGTGCAGTATATGCATGTAAAAAAAAAAAAAAAAAGATCTCGACCGCGTTCACATCGTGTTGTGTTTAGTAGCCCACAACCCACAAGTCCTGGTAAGATCCCTGAGAACTGTCCAGCATAATGGATTAGTGAGGTCCAACAAGAAATCAGAACTCAACTAGGGCTTCATATGTAGGTCTCTTCCATGAGCAAAATCCTTCCGGTTTTACCAATCCAGCCCCATAGCATTTGTAACCAGCCCACCACCTCCTGTCCAGGGTAGCTGAGAGCACGTGTTAAATCCTGGCTTCATTACTGTTTCTGTAACTTTAGACAAACCACTAACTGTGAGTTCTTCCTTTCTGGAATTCACACGGAGATGCTGGGACCAAACTCAAGTGTTTTCTGGCAGGACCACATGAGATGATTTAGATAGAAGGGCTTGTAAAATGTCAAACGTAATATAAAATGTTGATTATTATTATTAGATATACATATATCTATAGATATAGATATAGATATAGAATATTGATTATTATTATCTATGGCCCAGATCTCATTAGACACCCGGAGTTTGCAGTTTTGAATAGAAGGAAGGATCCACTCTCGTGCTCACTGATGGAGTTGAGAAACATTCTAGAAAAGCTATTTTTGTTTCCAGTGAATGGTCCCAATCTCATATCGAATGGCACTGCCACAGGCTCTGTTGGCAGGACATCTGAGTCCAAAGCACACTTCAGCATAAACAAATGCCTGGCTCTGAGTCAACATATTAATCAATGAATTAATTCTCCCCTCATCCATTAACCTTGGGCCTGAAGCAGTGACTTAGCATGGGAGGAATCAAGAACTCTTAAGTTATCTGAGATGCCTTGAGGACTGTAGCAAAATAGGCAGGGAGCCCTGAGTCTCCTGAATAAGGAGTGGCCAAAATAATCCATGGCCTCACTGGTATCTGGCCATCTCAGTGTTATCTAGTCTTCTAGAAAGTTCTACAGATCAAAATCCTGAGAGATAAAAGGCACAGAGAGGAGACAATACAAATAAGAACGAGGTATGCTTTAGCTGGATCTGGGGTTATATGCTAGCTCTAGGTACCCCATTACTCCCACCTATTTTTAAACATTCATTTTCCAGATGTATGTGTTCCCCTCCCCCTGTCTTTTCTCTCTAACCTTTCAGACTTTTTTTTTTATGGTAAAAAACACCACCAAACACACAAAAAAACCCTACATAATAAAATTTACCTTTTTAACCATTTTCAAGCATATAGTTCAATAGCATTAAATATATTCATATTATTGTGTAGCCAATCTCCAGAGCTTTTTCATCTTGCAAA
>NW_007726978.1:308193-333058 GCF_000696425.1 Galeopterus variegatus | reverse complement strand
TAGCATTAAATATATTCATATTATTGTGTAGCCAATCTCCAGAGCTTTTTCATCTTGCAAAACTGAAACTCTATACCCATTAAACAACTCCTCATTTCCCTCTTCCTCCTTTTTATAAATGTTGAAATCTCTATTATTTCCTTCCAACTATTTGTTCTTTGCAGCATCTTCCACCAGTGGATGACTCCTGGCCTTTTTTTTAGACATCATTGCTGGCCTCATTACAGCTGCCTTATAGTTCTAGACTCATCTCCATTCAACTTTTAGAAAAACAAGCATTTCTTTCCCTGGTAAAGCTTTCTGTCAGGGCAGACTGAGAGGCAGCTACAGTTGGTGTTGGCATGTGAAACCACAGCCACTTCAGAGAGGGGAGGGCATTTGATGCTGCTCAGAGGAGCCAGGGCTTGATCACAGGCACTACTTGAAAAGTGAGAATAAAAATGGAGGCCTCCCATGGCCAAATCTGTCTGAGAAACTCTGGATGACTCAAAGCTGGAAAGGACTTTTCCACATGTAATAGCTCTGAGCCTTGACTATGCCACTGCAGTGAGTGGCATTTCCACAAGTCCCCTCACTGTGAAATCCTTCAGGAGGGCAGACTTCAGGAACGTCACCTTGCTGGGGGTCCACAGAGGAACCCACTCACCCACAGGAAGGTGGGTACACAGAGCTCATGGGTCAGGGTGGATTTGGTGGCTCTCCTACTCTGGTGTGAGGCAGGATCACACGTTCCCTGGGTCTGTGACATATCCAGGAAGCTGTATTTGTCAGAAAAAGTCACAGAGCAGACATGGACATGAAATAACTCGACAGGAGACCAGACCCTCTGTAAGTAGGAAATGTCAAAGACTCCTGTCTAGTTTTAGAAATTTGCCCTATTCTCTCCCCTTTTCAGAGAAAGAATGACCAGAACAGATTACTGGGTGAAAAGTAGATGCCCATAAACACAGTTTGTCTTAGTCAGCTCTGGCTGCCATAACAAAATATCATAGACTGGGCAGCTAAAACAACAAACATTTATTTCTCACAGTTCTGGAGGCTGCATGTCCAAGATCAAAGTGCCAGCTGATTTGGTTCCTGGTGAGGGCTCCCTTCCCAGCTTGCAGACAGCTGCCTTCTTGCTATGACCTCAAATAGCCTTTCCTCGGTGTGTGTGCATGGAGATCTCTCTCTCTCTCTCTTTCTCTCCCTCTCTCTCTCTCTCTCTCTCTCTGTCTCACTCTCTCTTTTCCTCTTCTTATAAAGCCACTAATCCCATCATGACCTAATCTAACCTAATTACCTCTTAAAATCCTCATCTACAAATACCATTGCCTTGGGGGTTAGGGCTTAAACATACGAATTTGTGGGGGACACAAACATTCAGTCTATAACACTGGTTTTATTGAAAGTGTGGTCAGTCCTATGCTAATGAAGGTAGTAGGAAGGGGAATTTGATGTTAACGGACAGAAGAAATGGTATAGTAAAATTGTGTTACAATGTCCTTTACTAGTCTGTTAACCTAAAGAACAGAGAGAGAATCTCCAAAAGAATAATGAGCTTAATTGAGAACAGGACATTGCAATGGGAATACACGTGGTATAGTAAACTGTCTGCATATTCAAGGAGGTAAAGGAAGACAAAGGGTTTTATTTATGTATTTATTCATTTATTTTTGGCAGCTGGCCAGTACAGGATTCAAACTTGGTGTTATAAGCACCATGTTCTAACCAACTGAGTAACAGGCCAGTCCCACAAAGAATTTTAAAGACAAAAGAGAAAAGTGCACATAATTTGTTTCAAAACAAAGAGAGCATTGGCTACAGGGGCTTGCCACAGGAATTGATGTCAATTCATTAATGGAAACAGCATCAGGCAAGTGTGCTTGTGTCTGGCGATCTGTTCTTGTGACTCATGCAGCAAGTTGCAGTCTGAAAAGTCCTTGGCAAAAGGTTTTGCTATAGGCACATGTACATAAGAGAGTCTTTGTAACAGTTCTTATCATGGTCCTGTATGTGTGAGGGCCTCCCTTCTCAGCCTCCTGGTTTTATTTTATTTTTTTTGTTAGAGTTTGACACATGTGACTTCATTTTGATTCTGACAACTTTGATAAGTCCACAGGTTCAGATGTCCCAAGAGATAAATTGTCTCTTGTTAATATAATGATACCTAATATATCTCTCTCTGTTTTATCTATTCTTTGCTTTGTTACACACTGTGTACTTCCCAAAAGGATTTAAGGCACCTTAAAATAAAATCTTAGACATCAGAAACTATGGAGAAAAAGGTGGTCATAATTATGCCTGGAACCAGAAGTGTGACAAAATTATTATTGGACACTAAATTTGGTTCATTTTGAGCATCTTGAGAGCTAAGGAAAAAAATATGATGGCTCCATTTTCAGATAATAAAGTACTTTTTCACGTTAAAATTTCATTCTAAAAGGAATTTATTATTAAATTGAAACAAGAGTGAAAACACTACATTTACTTTATAGGGCTGGTTCTCATATTGGCCTTTGATAAAAACCAAGAGCACAGAATATTGACTTGCTGCTGAGCGAGGTGATTCCACAGGGCTGAATGTATTCATAAAAGGGTGGGACTCAGAGGAAGATCTAGACCAGGGCGTCTCCATGTGTGTCCCCCAGCACTGCATCAGATTCAGCTGAATTTCTGATCAAGTGTAGATTCTTAGGCCAACCCGCACCTTCTGAATCATAATATTGGGAGGAAGGAACTAAGAATCTGCATTTTTGAAACTCTCTTGGTGATTCCGATGCCCACTAAACTTTGAGGCACTGTAATATAGAAAAGAATGGGTAAGTATGGCCCAATAAGCATTCCCATTTATACTGTCTGCATTGCTAGAGAGTTCCATATTCTTTAGATACCCAATGCCAGCCACCAATATTGACAAACTGCTGTGAAAATTAAAGCATCTGACAAATACTCTCTTTCTCAAAGAAAGATCACCATTCCCAAAGCAGCAGGACCCCAATTTTTCTCGACAACAAATTACGTGCCTGCCTAAATGAGCATCTCATTTATGGTGCATGACAGACAATGGTCATGAAGAGAAGAGATAACTTAGGCTTAAGTTTCAAAGACACATGTTAGCCATCAACTGCCATGACCAGAGAATGATTTCGAACGGCTCCTAACATGTATGTAATATTGAGAAGCAATTCCTCTGGCTGTGTTCATCATGATAAACAGGTGAGACAGGTGTGGTGCCTGAATAGTAGCTTTAAAGAAGATTCTATTGTAAAAGCTGCCACTAAGATTCCGTCATTGAAAGAGCTGGTCATTAAGTAGTCAGGAATATGCTGAGCAAGTTGTTAAACTGCTAGGAGCTTGAAATCTGCCCCATGCAAGTATTATGCTAAGAAAATCAGCAAATGTTACAAATCAGGGCTTATTTTTTTCCCCATAAAGATCAGATTTACCAACATACCACTAGTGCAGACTGAGGAATGGATCCCAAACATAGAGCAGTCACCTTATGCTAAGAAAATCAGCAAATGTTACAAATCAGGGCTTATTTTTTTCCCCATAAAGATCGGATTTACCAACATACCACTAGTGCAGACTGAGGAATGGATCCCAAACATAGAGCAGTCACCTTCCTGAAACCCTGGACAAAAAGAGTAACATGCCCTACCCACATTGACACTCTGTCCTGTCCCTTGCCCAGCACTAACTTGGGGAATGATCTATGTGGAAAACTGTGATTCCCCAGGTATTCAGGCGCATCTTAATTATACGTAGACAGGGTCAATGTCGTTGATCTGTATGGGTTTTTTAAAAAAAAAAAAAAAAAACTTCAGCTGACACATTTTTCTTTTTTTTCATTAAAAACAATGCTCTTTTGGTACTCTTAGGGATAAATATTTAATTTTTTTTTTTTTTTTTTTTTTTTTTTTTTTGGCTGCTAGCCAGTACAGGGATCAAACCCTGGACCTTGGTGTTACCAGCACCACGCTCTAACCAGCTGAGCTAAATGGCCAGCCTCTAGGGATAAATTTTAAATGCAAACAATTAGAAAAATGAGCTCATTGATTTCGATTTATACCAAGGTGGGAATTAATTCAGATTTAGATAGGAAGGAAAGAATAAAGAGCAGGAGAGTTTTGGGCCTGAAGAAAGTAAGAAGAATGGACTGTAAGGAAAAAAAATAGTTGCAGAGTAGAGAGGCTGGGATGGGAATAAAAATGTAGCGAGCTGCTTCATTACGTCCAGGTTCTATCCTACTGAGAAGCTTGTCCTCAGAGCACAAAAGCAGAAACCAAACAGTAATTGGCACTGCAGCTTCAGTGTTTTATGCTAACATCTCCAGGACAAGGAGCTCTCCCAGAATTCTCTGTTGGGACTGCAAACCAATTCTGGATTACTCTGTCCACCTTATTCTAGTGGTTACTCCTGTAAAATCACTGGTTTATATAAAAGCCAGCAGAATGTATCAGATTAATGAGAAGACTAGTGTCTATTGTCAGCAAGAATCTGAGGAATGGATGCTTAGGGAGAGCATGTGGCAATTTGTAGGAAAAATCTTAGAATGCAAATTCTTTGACTCAGTAAATCCTTTTCTAAAGATTTATCCTAAGGAGATTATCAGATAAGCATCCAAAGATGTATGTAAAGGATGTGTCTTACTTATAAGAAAAAATTTCAATCCTAAATATCTATCAGTGGGAGATGGTTAAAACATTATTGTAGCTCCATGCAAAGGAATTATTATTACCTATTAAAAATGATGATATAGATGATTAGTAATATGAAAACAGGATTACTAATATGATTAGTAATATGAAACAGGATTAGTAATATGAAAACAGGATACTGATGACTGAAAGAACTTTATTAACAATATGTCTATTGTGATACTGTTCTTAAAAGTTTATGTATTTCTATATATACATTTATGGGGAAAAAAACAGATGGATTCGGCAAAATGGTAAGAGTAGTTATATCTGGATGATGAGATTTCAAGTGAATGCTTTCTTTTTGTTATCTATAGTTTCTAATATTTATGAACTTATGTTATTTGGTTAGTAAAATTGATACAGTGTTTAAAAAGCACTTCACAACGAAAGAGGAAATGAGGGGCAGGACTAGCCTTCGTTCATAATGGATGTGGTTGTCATTTTTGCCTGTGTTGAACAAAGGAAATTTAAGGATGTGTGTGGATGTGCGAATCGCTGGGTGGAGAGTGGTCATTGCTGGGGCAGACAGATTTTTATTGTTGGGCTGGGCCTGGTTTCTACTGTGGCTCATCCACCTGCCCAGCTGCCTTCAATATTGGTGAGATCTATTCCTCCCAAATTCATTGATGCCTAAAAGATGCCACGTTCTCTGAAGAACCTTTTAAAATTTCACAGCCATTGTGTAATTGAGGGAACATGCCAAGTGCCACTTCTCATAAAACTGCAAAATTCCCCACAACCTAACAGCAAGACACACAGAGCAATCAGGAGCAGCAGCTGCGATCCACATGAAACAGACAAGTGAAAATCACAGGGTCCCCTTAGAAAGTCAAACTCTCTTCAGCCCCCTTTTCCCTGTGTATCTTCCTGTCTCCTCCTTCAGCAAATTTAATTAGCCTTCTTCCTTCACGTTTCTTTACATACTTCCCCCAATAGAGAAAGTGTTGAAATGTAAAGAGTAAAATAATCGATATTCCCTCCCCACCGNAGGAATATGCTGAGCAAGTTGTTAAACTGCTAGGAGCTTGAAATCTGCCCCATGCAAGTATTTATGCTAAGAAAATCAGCAAATGTTACAAATCAGGGCTTATTTTTTTCCCCATAAAGATCGGATTTACCAACATACCACTAGTGCAGACTGAGGAATGGATCCCAAACATAGAGCAGTCACCTTCCTGAAACCCTGGACAAAAAGAGTAACATGCCCTACCCACATTGACACTCTGTCCTGTCCCTTGCCCAGCACTAACTTGGGGAATGATCTATGTGGAAAACTGTGATTCCCCAGGTATTCAGGCGCATCTTAATTATACGTAGACAGGGTCAATGTCGTTGATCTGTATGGGTTGTTTAAAAAAAAAAAAAAAAATTTCACTTACACATTTTTTTTTTTTTTTTTTAAAAAAAAAAAAAAAAAAAAAAAAATTAAATATTTACCCCTAAGAGTACCAAAAGAGCATTGTTTTTAATGAAAAAAAAGAAAAATGTGTCAGCTGAAGTTTTTTTTTTTTTTTTTTTTTAAAAAAAGAATTTTTTTTTTTTTCTTTTGGGGAAAAATTTTTTTTTTTTTTTTTTTTTTTTTGGCTGCTAGCCAGTACAGGGATCAAACCCTGGACCTTGGTGTTACCAGCACCACGCTCTAACCAGCTGAGCTAAATGGCCAGCCTCTAGGGATAAATTTTAAATGCAAACAATTAGAAAAATGAGCTCATTGATTTCGATTTATACCAAGGTGGGAATTAATTCAGATTTAGATAGGAAGGAAAGAATAAAGAGCAGGAGAGTTTTGGGCCTGAAGAAAGTAAGAAGAATGGACTGTAAGGAAAAAAAATAGTTGCAGAGTAGAGAGGCTGGGATGGGAATAAAAATGTAGCGAGCTGCTTCATTACGTCCAGGTTCTATCCTACTGAGAAGCTTGTCCTCAGAGCACAAAAGCAGAAACCAAACAGTAATTGGCACTGCAGCTTCAGTGTTTTATGCTAACATCTCCAGGACAAGGAGCTCTCCCAGAATTCTCTGTTGGGACTGCAAACCAATTCTGGATTACTCTGTCCACCTTATTCTAGTGGTTACTCCTGTAAAATCACTGGTTTATATAAAAGCCAGCAGAATGTATCAGATTAATGAGAAGACTAGTGTCTATTGTCAGCAAGAATCTGAGGAATGGATGCTTAGGGAGAGCATGTGGCAATTTGTAGGAAAAATCTTAGAATGCAAATTCTTTGACTCAGTAAATCCTTTTCTAAAGATTTATCCTAAGGAGATTATCAGATAAGCATCCAAAGATGTATGTAAAGGATGTGTCTTACTTATAAGAAAAAATTTCAATCCTAAATATCTATCAGTGGGAGATGGTTAAAACATTATTGTAGCTCCATGCAAAGGAATTATTATTACCTATTAAAAATGATGATATAGATGATTAGTAATATGAAAACAGGATTACTAATATGATTAGTAATATGAAACAGGATTAGTAATATGAAAACAGGATACTGATGACTGAAAGAACTTTATTAACAATATGTCTATTGTGATACTGTTCTTAAAAGTTTATGTATTTCTATATATACATTTATGGGGAAAAAAACAGATGGATTCGGCAAAATGGTAAGAGTAGTTATATCTGGATGATGAGATTTCAAGTGAATGCTTTCTTTTTGTTATCTATAGTTTCTAATATTTATGAACTTATGTTATTTGGTTAGTAAAATTGATACAGTGTTTAAAAAGCACTTCACAACGAAAGAGGAAATGAGGGGCAGGACTAGCCTTCGTTCATAATGGATGTGGTTGTCATTTTTGCCTGTGTTGAACAAAGGAAATTTAAGGATGTGTGTGGATGTGCGAATCGCTGGGTGGAGAGTGGTCATTGCTGGGGCAGACAGATTTTTATTGTTGGGCTGGGCCTGGTTTCTACTGTGGCTCATCCACCTGCCCAGCTGCCTTCAATATTGGTGAGATCTATTCCTCCCAAATTCATTGATGCCTAAAAGATGCCACGTTCTCTGAAGAACCTTTTAAAATTTCACAGCCATTGTGTAATTGAGGGAACATGCCAAGTGCCACTTCTCATAAAACTGCAAAATTCCCCACAACCTAACAGCAAGACACACAGAGCAATCAGGAGCAGCAGCTGCGATCCACATGAAACAGACAAGTGAAAATCACAGGGTCCCCTTAGAAAGTCAAACTCTCTTCAGCCCCCTTTTCCCTGTGTATCTTTCTGTCTCCTCCTTCAGCAAATTTAATTAGCCTTCTTCCTTCACGTTTCTTTACATACTTCCCCCAATAGAGAAAGTGTTGAAATGTAAAGAGTAAAATAATCGATATTCCCTCCCCACCGTGCACCCCACTTTCATCTCCTGTCCTGTCAGAGCTTCAGCCGATTGTCTTTAACTTAGAACAACACTGGTCACATGAAGAAATGATCATCGCTGGGACAGTGCCCTCAGCCTCAGATAAGAGTCATCCTGCATGGCAGACAGAACTAACATTCCCAACTCGTGTTCCCTGGAACACTACAGGGACCCCTTGATTCATTTCAGCAGTCCCTGACATAACAACTCCCTATTCTACTGAACAATGAACATTATTTTCATTTTCCCTGCAACCAGCCCTGTGCTGGTTCTTATGGAGAATCCCAAGGAGGCCGATCTCAAGCTTCCTTCTAGCTGGAACTAACCAGCTAGGATAGAGAACCAGTTAGTAAAGGCAGTGCATATTTAGGCACTAAATTGGTGGTAGGGCCTACCAATGCTGGGGGAGTTAGGGCACTTGGATCTAGTGGGGACTGACATCCCCAGGCAGGGGTGCTGGATCATGAGGGATGGGCAGTGTCCTCGGGGAAGAGAGAGGCACCTCCAGTAGGACACAGGCTGGGCAGGGGCTGGTGGGTGCTGGCAGAGGTGAGGGTTCTCCTTGGAAGAGGCACAGGTTCGTATTGGTCGGAATTCAGAGAGGAGGTTAGAAAGGTGGTTATGGAATTAAGGAAGGTGGTTAAAAGCCTGGGAAAGAGCCCAGGCCTGAGGCTATGGCAAAAGGCAGCGTTCACATGGTGGGCAGGAGCGAGCAGGAGAGCGACAGGATGAAAGCCAAGTTCTTCCACGTGGCAGCAGCTCTCCACGAGATCCGTAAGTGTGGGGATCCCTAGAAACCAGTAAACACAGGAGCTCATTTCCTCCACCTCTTAAGCAAGCCTTCCTTTCCTGTTCCCCCAAACCTCCTGCGGTTTTAAACCATCAAAAACAAAGACTCTTTCTTACCCCAGCCATTAGCCAGACTCCCTGCTTTGTTTTGAATCCACATATGATCACCATCGCTCTACAGAACTGGGCTGGAGAGGGTGGAACGCTCCGTCATCCCTCCAGCTAGAGAAATGCCTTCATTTCTCCTCTGTGTGGCCCAAGGCTGGGGCAGCCGAAGCTTCTGGGCTGCTCCCAGCACTGCAGGCCCAGCCCCACCTGTCGACCAGGTGACCACTCGCAGGCCACCACAAGAACTGAGGCAGTGGCTGCATGAGAAGTTGAGGGGACAAACGTGAACCCCCACCTGGGAACACCCAACACCATGTCCCTATCCGCACAGGAGCCTATGTGGTTACAAAGCAGCCGTCTGAAGTGCTTTTGGCATGAGAGGAACCAGCCTGGAGAAAATCGCTCTGACCCCTAGGCCATGTGGTTCTTGGCTTGATCCTCTTCTCAAAACAGCCTAAATATCATCCAAAGAAATGCCACTCACTCTTTTGAGTGAACGTTTTCCAAAGACCAAAACAGCCACTGGTTTCTATTTTTAAGAGTAAAAAAAGAAAAAAAATCACTCCACGCGGTTTTATTATTTTATCCCCCCACCCCCTTTTGAGTGAACGTTTTCCAAAGACCAAAACAGCCACTGGTTTCTATTTTTAAGAGTAAAAGAAAAAAGAAATCACTCCATGTGGTTTTATTATTTTATCCCCTCCCCCACCCTCAAGACTCTGTCATGTGTTCCGGCTGGATTCTGCCATCCACACTCTGTACCAGTGCTCGCACCGGAGCATGTATCACAATCACCTGGACCCGGAGAGCTTGTTGAAACACACAGTGCCAGGCCCCAACTCCAGAGTTTCTGTGTCCGTAGGTCTGAGGTGGAGCCATCAGTACTGAATGCATTAATGATGAATTTCTAGTGATACCAATTTTCCCTGCTGCGTGACTTTATCCATGCTTACCCACACAGATGCTCTTTCCAGCTTAAAGGTAGCTTCCTCCCAAAAGAGAGAGATAGGGACAAAAAAGGACATCAGAGGTGAAGTCCTTCTGGGTGGGTTATTTGTGGTTGGCTGGCTACATTCGAAAAGGAAATCACCCAGGCAAAACTGCTTAGAGGTAAAGGGGATACTCAGTCAGCAGAACTTTCTGGTGAAAGAGTTAACATTTGGTCTCCAGAACCTGTGCTTGAGTTCTAGTGCCAGTATATGAGCAAACACCTTATAATCATAAAATCTCAGAATCTTAGAGCTGGAGACATCTACCTATTCTAATTCTCTCATTTTAAATATGAGAAAATTTCTGAAGCTCAGAAAAGTTAAGTAACTTGTCCAAGATCTCAGCGCTAGTGAGTAGCAGAGCTGGGACTAGAACCCAAGTTTTATGACTTTGAAAAAAATCACTTCTTTGACTTGTTTAATGTAAAAATGATAGAAAAGAAAATGTTCTATTATCAGTAACTTGTCAAACTAATCTCCTGAATTATAAATTTAGAGAAGAGAAAATTTACCAGAGCAGCAGGAAAGAAGCAGGAAAAAAGTGTACCCATTGTCAAAAGGGGAAAGAAAACACCCAGCCAATAAAAAAAGACACCCAGATGACTTATTTGTTGTAATTAGCAAGCAAACATTTTAAAGATTGTGAAAAGAAAAGACTCGTTCACAAGGGGTAAACAAATGGTGAATTTTAAGAGTGATCTGGAAACTCTTAAAAAAAAAAAAAGAACCAAATGGAAATTCCAGAACTGAAAAATATATCTAAAATAATTTCATCACATATTATTAATAGGAACTGGCTCACTACAGAAGAAAGATCAGTGAAACTAAAGACAGGTGAATGGAAATATTCTAAACAACAAAGAAAAAAGAAAAAAAATGAGTAGAGACTCAATAACACGAGGGACTGTCACACGTAGTCTAACATAAATGCAATTGGAGTTATAGAAGGAGAGGAGAGAGAGAATAGAGGAGTAGAGTAAATATACTTAAATAAACACTGGCTTAACATTTTCCAAATTTGATTTTTGAAAAACAGCAATGCGTTGATCCTCAAAACCCAAGCAATCTAAATGCAAGAAAAACCAAATGTAGGCACATTATAGGCAACTGATGAAAACCAAAGATAAAGTATCTTAGAAGCAGCCACAGTAAACAAACAGACATTATATTAAGGGAAACAACAGTAAGAATGACAGCTGACTTCTCATCAGAAACAATAAAGGCCAGAAAATATTGGTAGAGCTATGTGAATATAACTCAAAGTAGAATTCAAGTCAGAGTATTACCAAAGAGGGACATTTCATAATGGTAAGAGGGTCAAAATATCAAGAAGATAAAATAACCCTAGATGTTTATGCACTTAATAACAGAGCTTAAATACATGAAGCAAAAATTGACAGAACTAAAAGGAGAATTAGAGAAATCCACAATCATCCCTGAAAATGTTAACAGCCCTGCATTGTACCTGATAGAACAAGTAAACAGAAATAGACAATAAATTGAGCATCAAAACAAATCTCAGTAAATGTACATGAATTGGAATTATACAGACTATGTTCTTTGATTACAATGGAATCAAATTAGAAATTAAAGGCAATTAAAGTATCTAGAAATGTGGGTTAAGTATGGCAACCACTGGCTACGTGTGGCTATTTAAATTAAAATTAATTAAAATTAAACAAAATTCAAAATTCAGTTCTTCAGTCACATTAGTCACATTTCAATTGGGCAATAGCCACATGTGGCTAGTAGCCATTATGTTGGGTAGCACAGAGGAATATTTCTATCATCACAGAAAGTTCTTTTGGACAGTGCTAAGGAAAATTCCAAATATTTGTAAATTAAGCAATGTGCTTCTAAATAACACATGGGTGAAAAAAGAAATCGGAAGTGAAATAAGAAAAAAAACTTGAACTGAATGATAATGAATTTGTGAGATGCAGCCAAAGCAGTACTTACTGTGAAATTTGTAGCTTTAATATGGTAGAAAAGAGGAAAATCAATTATCTGTATTTGCATTTTAATAAGCTTAAAGAAAGCAAATAAATTTAAAGTAAATAGAAGAAAATAATACTCAACATCACAGTAAAGATCAGTGAATTAGAAAACTAACAACAAAGAAAATCAACAAAGTCCCAAATTTATTATTTAAAAAGATTAACAGAATTAATAATCCTTTATCTAGATAAACCAAGAAAAAAGAGAATACAAATTACCAACATCAAGAATGAAAGAGAGGACACAGTACATATCTTACAGACATTAAAAAAATAAGGGAGTATTATGAAAACTTTATGCCAACAAATTGGAAAACTTCAATGAAATGGACAAATTCCTTGAAAAGCAAACTTACCAAAACTGACATGAGAAGACACAAGATCTGAATAGCTTAATTTCTACAGAAAAAAGAGGAGGAGGAAATATTTGCCAACTTGTTTTATGAGGTTAGTATAAGTTTGTTAGTATAACAAACTTGTTTTATGAGGTTATGCTAACCTCAAAAAATCCTGAGAACTGCATTACAGATTAAAAGAAAAATACAGACCAGTATCTCTCAAGAACAAAGATGCAAATATTAACAAGATATTAGTAAAGCAAAGAAAACAATACATATGATTACATATCATAAACTAGCAGGGTTTATTTCAAGAATGAGAGATTGGTCTAACATTTGAAAATAAGTGAATGTATTTTACCACATTAACAGAATAAATAAGAAAAATAATACCGTCATCTCTGTGGATACAGAAAAAGCAGTTGACAAATTTTAAAACCCATTCATGATAAAAACATAATAAAGTTTGAAATATTGAGTATATTTTAAGACTGAGAAAAAGGCAAAGATGCCTGCTTTCACCATTTTGACATTGGACTGGAGTTCTTAGCCCATACAACAAGGCAAATATTGATTAATTAGTGGTAAAAAGCTTGAAAAAGAAGTAAAACTGCCATTATTCACCAATGGCATAATGGTCTATGTGAAAAAAGAGCTAAGGAATTTGCAAAAAAAAAAAAGAGAGAGAGAGACAAAGCAAAAAACCCACTAGAACTAATAAGTGAATTTAACAAAATCACAGGATATAAGGGGCACATACAAAAATCAATTGTAGGGCCAGCCTGGTGGCGCACTGCTACAGTGCGCCGCTTGGGAAGCGCGGTGGCGGTCCTGCCGAGGGTTCGGATCCCACATACAGACCGGTTCCCGCTCACTGGCTGAGCAAGGTGCGGGGGCAGCGCCGAGGGTTGTGATCCCGTTGCCGGTCCCGGTCCAGTATGGGTGTGACACTGAGGGTTGCGATCCATTGCCGGTCACGAAAAAAAGACAAAAAGGAAAAAAAAAAAAATCAATTGTATTTCTGTATGCTAACAGTAAATAAAAATTTAAAACAATACTATTATGATAGTATCTAAACCATGAAATACTAGGAAATACATACAAGATGTGCATAATTTCTGCATTAAAAGGTGCAAAACATTGTTGAGAAGAATTTTTAAAAACCTAAGTAAATGGAGAGATATGCCATTATAATGAATCAGAAGACTCAATTTGGTAAGATGTCAGTTCTCCCCCAGGTGATCCATAGATTCAGTATGATGCCAATCAAAATCCCTCCAAGCTATTTTTGTAGAAATTAGCAAGCTGATTCTAAATATGAAGACTTAGACTAGCCAAAATGATCTTTAAAAAAGAAGTACCAGGTTGGAAGATTTACACTGCCTGATTTTAAAAGTTACTATAAAGCTATAAGACAGTGTGGTATTGGTGTAATGACAGATAAATAGATCAATGGAACAGAATAGGGAGTCCAGAAATTGTGTGTGTGCTTGTGAGTGTGTGTGTAAAATGTGATCAGTTGATTTGCAACCAAGGTGCCCAGGTAATTCAATGGGGAAATTTATTTCAACAAATCATGCTGGAACTATTAAATATCCATATGAAAATAAATGTACCTTGACTCCTACTTCACTCCATACACAAAAATTCATTTGAGATGGATTTTAGGATTAAAAGTAAAAGCTAAAACTAAATCCCTCTAGAAGAAAACACGGGAATGTCTTTGTGACCACGAGGTGGGCAACAATTTCTTAGGATAGAAAAAGTCTTAATCATGAAAAAAAAATTGATAAATTAGAAATAATCAGATTTAAAATAATTCTATTCAAAGGATAGCATTAAGAAATTGAAAGGGACTTTTGAAAGCAGGGAACAGATCTGAGGCCACCAGCGATGGGAAAGTGGGTGGGGAAGGAGGGTTAGTGAGAAATTGGTAAAGGGCTACAAAAATGATTACATTGTGTAATGTTGAACATACTAATTATGATTTGAGCATCACATAATGCACACAGGTATCGATATTCAATGCTGTACACCACAGATATGTACAATCAATTATGTCTCAATGAGAAAAAAAAATACACACACAAAAAACCCCAGAAAGGCTTGGGAATGTAGTTTCATTGCATAGCCTAATATGTGGCTCTATTACTGAAAAAACAGAGCGGAACAGATTTTTGGCTAACAAGTAACTCACTCTGATATATATATATATATATACACATACATATATGCGCACATATGTAAAGGTTCTTGCTCTATTTCTATATATATATAATCGCATAACAAAAGACATATGTTTCCTCTTGTTTGTTTTGAATGTATGTTGCATTTAACTTTTGAATTTGACATATTAATATAATGGAATACTACTTTGTAATAAAAAAGAGCAAATTGCCGATACTTGCAACAACATGCATGAATCTCAAAAACACTATATTGAGAAAAGATGCCAGACACAAAAAAGTAAATACCATAAATACTAAATGATTCTACTTATGTGAAATTCTAAAACAGGTATAATATACAGTGTTAGAAACCAAAACAGTAGTCGCCTCTGTTGGGGAAAACTGGCTGAAAATTGGTATGAAGGAACTTCTCGGGTTAATGGAAATGCTCATATGGTGACTGGGGTGGTGATTACATGGGTATGTACATATATCAAAACTCATCAGGGCTGGCCAGCTAGCTAGGTTGGTTAGAGCATGATGCTGATAACACCAAGGTCTAGGGTTCCATCCCTGTACTGGCAAGCCACCAAAAACAAAAATACTCAAACTGTACGCTTACCATCTGTGCATTTTACCGTATGAAAATTATACCTCTCTTTGTTGAAGTATTGGAGAAGAGTACAAAAAAAGATTTGTCTATGTGTTTTCTTCAGGCTCAGTGCTGGGATCGATGAATCCAAGCCCTAAAACCATCTGGCTGAACACAGCCTTTGTGGTTCTGCAAGACACCTCACTGGGCTGGGACACTTCTCTCGTAGTGAGGTTTACAGGAGAGTGGGCAGGGACAAAGTCCTGAGCCCTTCTGATATGTCAGATAAGATGAGTTCTAAGAAATGTCCGCTAGATTTAAGAACATGGAGGTCAATGGTGAATTGAGAGCGGGAGAGATGTTTCGTTGTATAACTGGGACGGAATCCAAACTGGAGGGGTAGAGCGGGAGGTGAGGAAAGGGAGAGAGAAAAGAGTACACAGAGGGCAGCGTGCGACACTGGTATTTTTGCTTGTTATGAAACAGCCTTGAACATGTTATGCATAAACTTCACACCAAACATCAATATAAATTCCCAATAGAACTTTTTAACCAAATAGAAAGACCAGAGGAAAACAGATTCTTCTTTTTAAAAAAATTTTTTTTAATTTTTAAAATTTTTGTTTGGAGAAAAATAGATTGAAATGTTTTTGAACTATCTGGAGAAGATGCACTATATTAAATAAAAAGTAACAAATTGCATATTTGACTATATGAACTTTTGAAAGATGTCAAAAATGAAAAAAAAATTAAAATACAAATACACAAGGAAAAATATTTGCACCAAATCCAACAAAGAGTTAATGTATTTATTGCAATGAGAAAAGTCCTTATTGATTTTTTTAGACCTGGCTGGTTAGCTCGGTTGGTTAGAGCAGTACAAGGGTTCAAATCCTCTTATTGGCCAGCTGCAAAATAAATAAAAATAAAAAATAATTGATTTTTTAAAAATGTCTCCAATGGATAAATGGGAACGGATATACACCTATGATTCAAAGAACTATAACCAGAAGACAAATATATGTAATAATGTTCAATTGTCTTAATAATAAAAGAAGTTAAAATATTTTCACTTTGCTACTAAATTAGCAAAACAAAATTTTAAATTAACACAACTAATACTGGCAAGGATATAGTTTATAGATAAAGAAGGTAATATATAATTATATATAATTTACGTATTATAAATTGTCATAATTCTTTGCAAAATCATTTTGGCACAAGACATCGACAGTCATCAAAATGTTCACACTCTTTCACTTTGTTGTTCACAGAGTCAACAACATTACATTGCAGATGGCCTGGTTAGCTATAATAACAAAAGGGTAAAAAGGTAGCAATTTCAACATCCAAATAGAAGGGGAATTATTAGGCAGCCTGGTTAAGAGCTTAGAACCGGGAATCTGACCTGGTTTGAAGCCCAGCTCTGCCACCCTCAGAGACTGCACCAATTGCTCTCTAAACTTCCTCATCTGAAGAAAGGAAGATAATACTATCTCCTGCCAGCCTGAAGTTGTTGTGAGGATTACATGAGACAATGCACAGAAGTGCAGGGCACCCGGCTCAGCACGCAATAAACACGGTGCAGTACAAGTTAGACATTATCATTCCTGCCACTTGATGAAATACCATTTAGCCACAAGAAACTAAAAATATGAAACAAATGTTGGGAGAAAATATTTAGCAAGATGCCTGAAATATACTAAATAGGAAAAAATCCAGTTACAAAATTTATATTTGCATTATACCTGTAATAAACCATCTATCTCTAATAAACTACACGTGACTGTAGAAAGCCTAAAAGGTATCAAACAAGCATGATGAAGTTGTGTTAGGGTCATAAGGTTATGGATAAATTTTTTTCCTTTTTTAACCTCCTATAAATTTGTAGTATTTTCACACATAAAAGTAAGTTCACAAAGTAGGAAACCTCCTTTATCTGACTGTGATTTCCAGTTTTGGGTTTGGAAATCAAGAGAGGCTAGAACAGTTTGCCTGAGCCTCCAGATCTCTTCCTAGTTCGCTGTCCTTGACTTAGGCTGTGACACACACTGTCAGCTGGCCCAGGAAGACAGTTGCTTTTTGGTACTGACTTTGGCTGTAAGGCTGCCTCTGAATCCATCTGCAATGCTCCATCTCTTCAAGCTTTCTAACTGCACCAATGGGCAGCACCTGCTGTGACTCTAATGCTCCTGCCCTTACAGATTCTGTTCCCACCTGTGCACACAGGTAGCCAAAGGAGCCGTAGGAGACAGGCCACACTCTAACTTCTTCAGCCCTCACAGACAAGAAAAGCTGTATTTTCCAGGCCACGTGTTGCCTGGAAGCCTCTTTCCTATTATTCAAAAGCCCTTCTGTCTGTGCCTAATCTAGATGATTAAATAGGGCTTTGCTGTTTAACTGTTTCATGCCCTCTATGTGTTGCTTATGTCTATGCCATAGCAAGTTTGTGATGGTGCGGATGATTACTTCAAGCAGTAAAGTGGTTGGGATCCAAACTGAGTCCCCAAATCAAGATCAGCCACTGTTTGTGGAAGAAAATATTCTATTAATTTTTCAATATAAGTAGTTACTGGTAGTTGTGACTAAAACCTTCTGGGTGTAAACTTTAATTATAGCAAGCAAAAACAGTGATGCCATTAATCTTTGCAGCTGCAGCGTAATGAAGTGCACAGACATTTCATTTTGCATGTTGAGCATCTACTGTGTGCCAGGCATTAAGCCAAGTACTGCAAACAGAAATTCTCATGGTTGAAAAGGAACTTAAAGATCATGTTTTCCAATCATCCAATAGCTTCGTGGATCTGATATACACTATCTCCACCAAGAAAAACGCTCATGATGAGAAGCTCACAGATTGCCACCACAATTCATTCCAATGTTAGTCAGCTCTGATGGTTAGCAAGTTCTCCCTTGGGTAAACTTGTAATTCACAATCATTAGTTAGGCTGAGGGAGCTATAATCAGCTTTCACTTCTTGCTAAGAAAATGAATTACTCCTGTCTCCTGGACTGGCATCCAAGTGTCCCAGCTATACCCTACTGTGTGACGCCACAAAAGTTGCAGGAGTTTTTCTGAACCTGGAAGTTGACAATTTACCAAATAGGTGTTCTGTGTTCTGGCACTCCATCAGAAATATGGGGTTCCCAGGTTAGTTTAAATGGTGTCAAAGTGCTGGATTTCTGGCATCTAGCTGATTTTCAGCCCATGCAATTAGGAGTCCAACAGAAGCAAATTAATCTTTTAGGCTCTTGGGTGATGAGTCATAAATTCCATAAAAAATCCAGCTTCCAGCCCCTAGCACCAAAGATTAATGGCTTTTCACCCTGAATGTAAGCGTCTGATCCCAGAAGCAAATTAATCTTTTAGGCTCTTGGGTGATGAGTCATAAATTCCATAAAAAATCCAGCATCCAGCCCCTAGCACCAAAGATTAATGGCTTTTCACCCTGAATGTAAGCGTCTGATCCTCCTGAGGCAGACGCATTCTCAGAGTTCTGACAGAGTTATTACTCCGCCCTGGCTGTGAGGANTGCATAGCCTAATATGTGGCTCTATTACTGAAAAAACAGAGCGGAACAGATTTTTGGCTAACAAGTAACTCACTCTGATATATATATACACATACATATATGCGCACATATGTAAAGGTTCTTGCTCTATTTCTATATATATATAATCGCATAGCAAAAGACATATGTTTCCTCTTGTTTGTTTTGAATGTATGTTGCATTTAACTTTTGAATTATATTAAAGAGTGCATTTAAGAATTAAAATAAAAAAGAAATTGAAAAGGCAGGACACAGGCTGGGAGTAATATGCACTAAATATATATGACAGAGGTCTTATTTCCAGAAAATATGAAGTGTTTTTATAAATCAAAAAGAAAAAGACAACCCGATTTTTAAATGGGTGGAAGACTTTAACAGACTTTTCACAAAAGAAGATATACACACAGTCAATAAGCACATGAAAAGGTGCTCAAAATCTTTAGTCGCTAGGATAATGCAAATCAAAACCAGAGTGACACACCGCTTCACACCCATTAATGGCTAAAGTTAAAAAGACTGACAATATTAAATATTGGCAATGAGGAGGAGGAACTGGAATTTTCTTACAGTGTTAGTGGCAGTGTAAAATGGTATAACTACTTTGGATAACAGCTTAGCAGTTTTTTACAAGGTTAAACATATGAGGATACTTCAAAAATTTTGTGGAAAAATAGAATTAAAAGATAATTCAAATCTTTCCATGAACTTTCTTTTTTCCATTAACTTTTTGAAGTACCCTGTACACTTACTATATGGTTCACCAATTCTACTCCTAAGAATGTACCCAAAAGAAATGAAAGCATATATTCACAAAAAGACATGATCAAGCAAGTTCACGTCAGCTTTATTCATGATAATTCAGAAACACAAATAACTCAGTGTCTACCAACAGATGACTAGATAAATAAATTTTGACATATTAATATAATGGAATACTACTTTGTAATAAAAAAGAGCAAATTGCCGATACTTGCAACAACATGCATGAATCTCAAAAACACTATATTGAGAAAAGATGCCAGACACAAAAAAGTAAATACCATAAATACTAAATGATTCTACTTATGTGAAATTCTAAAACAGGTATAATATACAGTGTTAGAAACCAAAACAGTAGTCGCCTCTGTTGGGGAAAACTGGCTGAAAATTGGTATGAAGGAACTTCTCGGGTTAATGGAAATGCTCATATGGTGACTGGGGTGGTGATTACATGGGTATGTACATATATCAAAACTCATCAGGGCTGGCCAGCTAGCTAGGTTGGTTAGAGCATGATGCTGATAACACCAAGGTCTAGGGTTCCATCCCTGTACTGGCAAGCCACCAAAAACAAAAATACTCAAACTGTACGCTTACCATCTGTGCATTTTACCGTATGAAAATTATACCTCTCTTTGTTGAAGTATTGGAGAAGAGTACAAAAAAAGATTTGTCTATGTGTTTTCTTCAGGCTCAGTGCTGGGATCGATGAATCCAAGCCCTAAAACCATCTGGCTGAACACAGCCTTTGTGGTTCTGCAAGACACCTCACTGGGCTGGGACACTTCTCTCGTAGTGAGGTTTACAGGAGAGTGGGCAGGGACAAAGTCCTGAGCCCTTCTGATATGTCAGATAAGATGAGTTCTAAGAAATGTCCGCTAGATTTAAGAACATGGAGGTCAATGGTGAATTGAGAGCGGGAGAGATGTTTCGTTGTATAACTGGGACGGAATCCAAACTGGAGGGGTAGAGCGGGAGGTGAGGAAAGGGAGAGAGAAAAGAGTACACAGAGGGCAGCGTGCGACACTGGTATTTTTGCTTGTTATGAAACAGCCTTGAACATGTTATGCATAAACTTCACACCAAACATCAATATAAATTCCCAATAGAACTTTTTAACCAAATAGAAAGACCAGAGGAAAACAGATTCTTCTTTTTAAAAAAATTTTTTTAAATTTTTAAAATTTTTGTTTGGAGAAAAATAGATTGAAATGTTTTTGAACTATCTGGAGAAGATGCACTATATTAAATAAAAAGTAACAAATTGCATATTTGACTATATGAACTTTTGAAAGATGTCAAAAATGAAAAAAAATTAAAATACAAATACACAAGGAAAAATATTTGCACCAAATCCAACAAAGAGTTAATGTATTTATTGCAATGAGAAAAGTCCTTATTGATTTTTTTAGACCTGGCTGGTTAGCTCGGTTGGTTAGAGCAGTACAAGGGTTCAAATCCTCTTATTGGCCAGCTGCAAAATAAATAAAAATAAAAAATAATTGATTTTTTAAAAATGTCTCCAATGGATAAATGGGAACGGATATACACCTATGATTCAAAGAACTATAACCAGAAGACAAATATATGTAATAATGTTCAATTGTCTTAATAATAAAAGAAGTTAAAATATTTTCACTTTGCTACTAAATTAGCAAAACAAAATTTTAAATTAACACAACTAATACTGGCAAGGATATAGTTTATAGATAAAGAAGGTAATATATAATTATATATAATTTACGTATTATAAATTGTCATAATTCTTTGCAAAATCATTTTGGCACAAGACATCGACAGTCATCAAAATGTTCACACTCTTTCACTTTGTTGTTCACAGAGTCAACAACATTACATTGCAGATGGCCTGGTTAGCTATAATAACAAAAGGGTAAAAAGGTAGCAATTTCAACATCCAAATAGAAGGGGAATTATTAGGCAGCCTGGTTAAGAGCTTAGAACCGGGAATCTGACCTGGTTTGAAGCCCAGCTCTGCCACCCTCAGAGACTGCACCAATTGCTCTCTAAACTTCCTCATCTGAAGAAAGGAAGATAATACTATCTCCTGCCAGCCTGAAGTTGTTGTGAGGATTACATGAGACAATGCACAGAAGTGCAGGGCACCCGGCTCAGCACGCAATAAACACGGTGCAGTACAAGTTAGACATTATCATTCCTGCCACTTGATGAAATACCATTTAGCCACAAGAAACTAAAAATATGAAACAAATGTTGGGAGAAAATATTTAGCAAGATGCCTGAAATATACTAAATAGGAAAAAATCCAGTTACAAAATTTATATTTGCATTATACCTGTAATAAACCATCTATCTCTAATAAACTACACGTGACTGTAGAAAGCCTAAAAGGTATCAAACAAGCATGATGAAGTTGTGTTAGGGTCATAAGGTTATGGATAAATTTTTTTCCTTTTTTAACCTCCTATAAATTTGTAGTATTTTCACACATAAAAGTAAGTTCACAAAGTAGGAAACCTCCTTTATCTGACTGTGATTTCCAGTTTTGGGTTTGGAAATCAAGAGAGGCTAGAACAGTTTGCCTGAGCCTCCAGATCTCTTCCTAGTTCGCTGTCCTTGACTTAGGCTGTGACACACACTGTCAGCTGGCCCAGGAAGACAGTTGCTTTTTGGTACTGACTTTGGCTGTAAGGCTGCCTCTGAATCCATCTGCAATGCTCCATCTCTTCAAGCTTTCTAACTGCACCAATGGGCAGCACCTGCTGTGACTCTAATGCTCCTGCCCTTACAGATTCTGTTCCCACCTGTGCACACAGGTAGCCAAAGGAGCCGTAGGAGACAGGCCACACTCTAACTTCTTCAGCCCTCACAGACAAGAAAAGCTGTATTTTCCAGGCCACGTGTTGCCTGGAAGCCTCTTTCCTATTATTCAAAAGCCCTTCTGTCTGTGCCTAATCTAGATGATTAAATAGGGCTTTGCTGTTTAACTGTTTCATGCCCTCTATGTGTTGCTTATGTCTATGCCATAGCAAGTTTGTGATGGTGCGGATGATTACTTCAAGCAGTAAAGTGGTTGGGATCCAAACTGAGTCCCCAAATCAAGATCAGCCACTGTTTGTGGAAGAAAATATTCTATTAATTTTTCAATATAAGTAGTTACTGGTAGTTGTGACTAAAACCTTCTGGGTGTAAACTTTAATTATAGCAAGCAAAAACAGTGATGCCATTAATCTTTGCAGCTGCAGCGTAATGAAGTGCACAGACATTTCATTTTGCATGTTGAGCATCTACTGTGTGCCAGGCATTAAGCCAAGTACTGCAAACAGAAATTCTCATGGTTGAAAAGGAACTTAAAGATCATGTTTTCCAATCATCCAATAGCTTCGTGGATCTGATATACACTATCTCCACCAAGAAAAACGCTCATGATGAGAAGCTCACAGATTGCCACCACAATTCATTCCAATGTTAGTCAGCTCTGATGGTTAGCAAGTTCTCCCTTGGGTAAACTTGTAATTCACAATCATTAGTTAGGCTGAGGGAGCTATAATCAGCTTTCACTTCTTGCTAAGAAAATGAATTACTCCTGTCTCCTGGACTGGCATCCAAGTGTCCCAGCTATACCCTACTGTGTGACGCCACAAAAGTTGCAGGAGTTTTTCTGAACCTGGAAGTTGACAATTTACCAAATAGGTGTTCTGTGTTCTGGCACTCCATCAGAAATATGGGGTTCCCAGGTTAGTTTAAATGGTGTCAAAGTGCTGGATTTCTGGCATCTAGCTGATTTTCAGCCCATGCAATTAGGAGTCCAACAGAAGCAAATTAATCTTTTAGGCTCTTGGGTGATGAGTCATAAATTCCATAAAAAATCCAGCATCCAGCCCCTAGCACCAAAGATTAATGGCTTTTCACCCTGAATGTAAGCGTCTGATCCTCCTGAGGCAGACGCATTCTCAGAGTTCTGACAGAGTTATTACTCCGCCCTGGCTGTGAGGAAATGCTTTGCCTAAGAAGCAGAAGTGAAGGAGGGTGGAGAGGCTTGATGGCTGAAAGAAAGCACTTATATAAAATTTTAAAACTTAAAATAATTATGCTAGAAGACAATGAAATAATGTGTCCAAAATTTTTATGGGAGATGATTTTGAATTTAGAGTTGTCTACTCACATGTCAAATCAACGTGGAGAGAAAAGGCCCTGTTGGACATAAATGCAGGGATTCAGATTTACTATCCATGCACCCCCCTCCCTCCCATGAAAAGATACTCAAGAAACTACTTTGGCAAAACACAAGAGGAATCGAAGGAAGGGAAAGAAATAGGATAAAAGAAAGAGCGACTGACAAACGTGTCCCAGAAGATATGGCCATCAGGCTGAGGAATCTGGAAAGACTTCTGTTAAGCCACAAAATTCTAGAGCCAGAAAACTGAATTTCAGTTTCTATGGGTCCATTCACACTTTGAAAGGGCCCTTTTCAAATAACTTGAAGCTCTCTCAAAATAAGTATCTTCATCGAGCCTGGCGTTCGATCCATCTTGTCTTCTTCCATCATTACTGATTCACGTAAGCACCAAGGATGGCATTCTACTGGGGTTGACAGGCAATTTCCAGCCCCTGGCTGGCAGTTCTCCAAGAGGTCCCTCTCTGACTGTCCTGTAGGGGATTTTCCCCTGCGAGAAAAAGAACTACTNCCAAGAGGTCCCTCTCTGACTGTCCTGTAGGGGATTTTCCCCTGCGAGAAAAAGAACTACTAAATTCAAAGTTCTTGAGCCCATGGTGACTGATTTCCTGAGCCAAAAGTCAAGACGTAAGACCAGACTGATGCGTAGCAATATACTTTCTGAACAAAAGGGACAGAATATTTAAAATCAGGCAGTTCTTGCAAATCCAGGATGTATGTCTACCACTATTGTCCTGAGGTGCTTGAGAAAGAGTGAGGTCAGGCAGGCTCCCAGACAATAAACACCCTTTTACACAAACCCCCACTTGCTATGCTTCCCTGCAAGGTGTCCTTCTGGGACTGTCCCTCACCTGGGCAGGGTAAAGACACATGGTGCTCTAACCAGCTCTCCTAAACTGGGCACTCCTTGAAATCCATAGTCTTTATGGATTTATTTGCTGATTATATAGATGAGAGCCTGGGTGAGGGAGAGACAGAAGGAGAAAGTGTCTCATAACTCAGCCGCTTCTCTTTTGTCCCTAACAATGTAGCTCAGACCCCACACTGTGTGTCCCACTTACCAAACACGTTCTTCAACTGGAAGGCAGTTGGGCAGCTTGTAGTTATTACTCTAGCACATCCTCAGGAGTGAGTGGGTGGAGATGGGTGTCTTCCCATCTAAGCCACTTATCAAAGTATTTCTTCCTATTCCTTAGAACAGTCTACCTGAGAAGAGGTCTGAAAAATACGACATCCCATCTCATTGCATTTCCATGATATTTCAGTGTTTCTTACAGATTGGCACTTCTCACAACCCTAGAGTTAACTGGTTGACCCCTTGAGGCATTCTGGCCATGAGCCCTCAGGAGGAACTCCAACTCCAGGAATGGATATT
>NW_007726978.1:305290-307527 GCF_000696425.1 Galeopterus variegatus | reverse complement strand
CCCCTTGAGGCATTCTGGCCATGAGCCCTCAGGAGGAACTCCAACTCCAGGAATGGATATTCAGAAGGTGAACCTCTGGGCCTACCTCTTGCTCCAGGCTTCCTGCAAATGACCCATTGGTCTTGGCCATCAAAACGTCCCAGTGCCAGCTGAGAGAGGAAGGTAAGAACTGGTAGGCCTCCCTTCCCTCTGGAGGTTGTGTCATATGCAGTAAACTCTGCTGCAAGAGGGAGATAAGAACTGGTTCACCTCCCCACAGAGACTGTTTCATGCCCAGTAGACACTCGCCCAGAATCCAGAGGAGCAGTAGGAGCTTTGCAAATATTTACCTAGCTACATGGCAACAGGGCAGTACTACTCAGAGTTCTCTTTAATTTCACAGATGTGCCCTGTCCTCTGTTCTCTCCACATGCATTAAAAAAAAGCCTACATCTTTTCCTGTGGCTGTCTTTCCAAGTGTAGAAAACCATGTGAAGGTTGGACCCCTTTAATCTTCTAAATCATTCAGTTTTCCAGGATTGGGACACCCAATGGAGAACATATTAGGTTGGCTTTCACATGGGAGCCGAATCGCTGTCACCTGGCCTTGGAGTTCAGACTGTTCCTGCCCCTCTCAGAAGTGAGCATCACAAGTCCTGCAGCCCTTTCTAGCTCTGCTGCTGGTTTATCTTTCCACAGATAACTCAAGGACACCCAGTGTTTGGTGCTTAAACAAATCAACAGCAGAACATAATAGAGAGAGGGTGAGAACATAACCCTCCCTCCACACTTTCCATCAGGAGAGCTGAGGGGAAAACTTAACAAATGCCTTCAGAGACCAACTTAACTATGCCACCTTCTCCTCAAAATAACACAAGTCGCCACGGTTTACTGCTGTTTCCATAGCACGTTACTGGAGAGGCTTGCTGGGAAGGGAGAACACATATAAAAAGCAAGAGAGGAAAACTTAGTTACTAAAAACCCACACAGCAATTCAGATTGTGGTCTCTGTCACAAATAGCATTATCAGCTGTGTGATGGTCCCCCGGCTCCTAACTGTGAGGGTCTAAAGGAAGACAGATGCCTTCTCATGAACCACCACACACGTGCTGCCATCTTGTGGGGAATCCCTTTAGTAACTTGGAAGAAACAGGCCATTTTTGTCCACCTTATAAATTTTGTGAAGTATTTAGACTATTTTCAACGAGTTTAAGAAAACAGCTTGAGTTTCTATTTCCTAATAAAAAAAATATCAGAGCCCATGACATAGTTTCCATTGGATCTAAGAGTGCATAAATATTCATTGTGATCTCCCCACCCCAAAGTCAACAATCATAAAATAGAAAGAAAATCTGAGGAAGGAATTTGACAGTTTCACAGAAAAGTATTATTTTTAATGACTATTACTTTTATTTATTTGAGAAAAACTCCATCTGGAGGTACAGGACCCAGATGATGTACTAGCTCATGTCTGAATGGTTTAAAGGTAAGAGAATTTTTCCAGATATGTTTCATGGATAGGTTGGTTTCAGACAACCCAAAAGGGAACCTGAGGTCTGAACATGTGGACTCTGCGTTTTTCTATTTATTTATTTATTTTTTAGAAAGAATTAACCAGTGCATGAATCTTACACATAAAGGATGCACGTGTCCCTTTTACTTACAAGAAGCGTCACACAACTGACTGTGCACATGCAGAACCAAGACTGAAACTAAGGTCTGCTCGCTTCTAGTCCCACAGTCTTAACTGCAGATCTTAGGGCTCAGTGTAGATAGTAAACCATATTGGTTAGGAGTGGTGTTGAGTTCTGTATTTTGTGTGGTTATGAAATCAAATTTGGGGACTGCAGCTGGGTAGTCATGGGGACCAGCACAGCTTTAGGCCACTCTTGGGCGCCTCATGTTGCCCAGCCCAGCACCATGTCTAACAGACCCCCAAGTCCACCCACCTACAAAACATCATAGCCCCAAAAAGCTTCGTCAGTCCTTCTCTTCCTTGATGGTGACACCACCATGTCAGGTTCACAGAAGGGGCTCAATGAGTGCTCTTGCCTGGTTGGCCAGTGGTGCATCTCACCATGTGAACATCAGAAGAACCCATGCCTAGAACATAATGGCCATTGAATTAATACCTGAGTGACTATATTTTTTTAAAAAAATTAAATTCTCTTTTGCCCAAACTCTGGGTCTTCTGTTCAGATTAAGATTCAACACTTACTGCACACCCCCAGTACGTGCCAGGCACAGTTACATAGGTT
>NW_007726978.1:295458-303823 GCF_000696425.1 Galeopterus variegatus | reverse complement strand
ACAGTACCATATATTGGGTGCTGATTTAGAGCATATACAGCCTGCTGGAGAACTTTGCTGCAGCCCTGCAGGGTATTGGCACCAAGCTGGTGTTGTAACTGTGACTTCAAAAGGCCGTTCCACCATTCTATCAGACCGGCTGCTTCAGGATGATGGGAAACATGGTAAGACCGATGGATTCCATGCGCATGAGCCCATTGCTGCGCTTCTTTAGCTGTGAAGTGAGTTCCTTGGTCAGAAGCAATGCTGTGTGGAATGCCATGACAGTGAATAAGGCATTCCGTGAGTCCACAGATGGTAGTTTTGGCAGAGGTGTTTTGTGCTGGGAAGGCAAATCCATATCCAGAGTAAGTATCTATTTTGTAAGGACAAAGCGCTGCTCCTTCCATGATGGAAGCGGTCCAATGTAATCAACCTGCCACCAGGTGGCTGGCTGATCACCTAGAGGAATGGTGACATATCAGGGGCTCAGTGTTGGTCTCTGATGCTGGCAGATTGGGCACTCAGCAGTCGCTGTAGCCAGATCGGCCTTGGTGAGTGTAAGTCCATGTTGCTGAGCCCATGTGTAACCTCCATCCTTGCCACCATGGCCACTTTGCTCATGACCCCACTGGGTGATGACAGGGGTAGCTGGAGAAAGAGGCTGACTAGTATCCACAGAATGGGTCATCCTGTCCACCTGATTATAAAAGTTCTCCTCTGCTGAGGTCACCTGTTGATGGGCATTCACATGGGAAACAAATATCTTCACATCCTTTGCCCACTCTGAGAGGTCCATCCACATACCTCTTCCCCAGATTTCTTTCTCACCAATTTTCCAATCATGTTCCTTCCATGTCCCTGACCATCCAGCCAAACCATTGGCTACAGCCCACGGATCAGTCTATAATCGCACATCTGGCCATCTCTCCTTCCAGGCAAAGTGCACAACCAAGTGCACTGCCCGAAGTTCTGCCCATTGAGAAGATCTGCCCTCACCACTGTCCTTCAGGGATGTCCCAGTAAAGGGGTGCAGTGCCGTGGCTGTCCACTCTCAGGTGGTGCCTGCGTATCATGCAGAACCATCTGTAAACCAGGCTCTAGCCTTGTCTTCCTCTAAATAGGGACTCATTTAAGGCCAGGGAAGTCCTCACTAACTCTTTGTCTGAGAACTCTATATATACGAATCCTTTGGGATGGCCACTAAATTTGTCACAGAGTATAGCAACACGATTGACTGAACCACAGCCATGAAAGTGAGCTTCCAGCTCTTCTGCTGTTGCACCATAGTCCACATTGCCAACATAGATGGATCAGGCATCAGCCTCCATCTTCTCTACCGCATGGCTAGCCTGCAAATTTTCCAAACCTTTACACTCTGCTTCCCTTTTAAATTCTGGCTTTACATCATGATTTTGCCGCCATAAGTCAGAATAGGCTCTTAAAAGCAACCATGCAGCTTCCTTAATGCTTTGCTGCTTAAAAATTTCTTTGGCCAAATGCTCTGTTCACAACTCTTAAGTTCCAACTTCCACAAAGTCCAAGGGCATGGACACAATGCAGCCAGGTTCCTTGCTATGGTGTAGCAAGGGTTATCTTTTGTCCAATTCCCAATAAGTTCCTCATTTCTGTCTGAGACCTCATCATCCACATGGCCTTTACTGTCCACATTTCTATCAGCACTGTGCTTGCCACCACATAAATCTCTAAGACATTCCAAACTTTCCCTTGTCTTTTTCTCTTCTTCTAAGTCCTCCAGACTCCTCCAACCTTTGCCTATTACCCAGTTCCAAAGCTGCATCCACATTTTCAAGTATCTGTATAGCAACACCCCACTCCTCAGTACCAATCTCCCGAAAGAAATAATCAGGGACGAGCAAGAAATATCACAATGAACTCTCAGAGGGATATGGGAAGTGGGGGTGCCTGGAAATGATCTGAGGGGTCAGAAGGTATCTGATTCCAGCTCTCTGGAAGCCAGGCGCCCCCAGGCAGGTAAGAGACAGGGCAGGCTGTAGTTGGAGAAAACTGAGATCAAAAGCAGCTAGCTGGAAGTTAGCCATCAGCTTCTGAGGCAGGGAGGACTTCAAAGGAAGCCATAGGCGGCCCAATAGCAGAAATGGCTCTGGGGAGACTCTGAAAGTGGAGCAAAGGAGGAACACAAGTTGACAGGTCAACTAGACGCATACGCTTCAGGACTTGTGGCTCTCTTCCTGCCCTCTCCCCCTCCCATTTCACTGCTCACTGACATTTCATGGAGGTAAAGGATTAAGGGCCTAAAACCAGAAACACTCACTTTCGTTGGTCTTAGCCAACACAAAATGTTGGAAGGAAAAGAAAATTACTACAAGAAACTGAGGGTAAAAGGGGTATGGTAGTGACCATGTGTGTATTTTGGTTATCCATTTTCTTCGTGCTCGGTTCCCCAAATACTGTGGGGACACTATTGTGATCCACCAACCTGGAAGGAAGAGGAAAGGCCCAAGAAGACATGGATACAGATGGAGGGAGAAATGCCCAGGGCATGATTGGGCATGGGAGGCGAGCTGGAGAAGGGAAGAGAGACCTGGGAGAAGCAGTGCCAATAGTCGCCAGCCCTAGAGAGGAGCCAACGGTGGCATTAGGAATTTTTCCTAGAGAGGAAGGAGAAGCCACACCAAGAGCAGGGCAGAAGCAGAAGGCATGGGGGAGGGAGGCGTCACCTCACCCGAAAGAATCCCCATGCTCTGAGAAGCCCCACTCCAGCTGCCACCCACCCCCACACATGACCCTCCTTTCACTGCGAGCCAGGCCTCCTGTCTTCACCAGGTCAGTGATTAAGCCACAAGTTCAGGTTCAGGCAGGGTAACTGCAGCTAGAACAGATGACACCCTATAATAAGAAAAATGTGTATTACTGGGGGGCACTCAGCTCTAGACTGAGGCTCCTCAAAATCTTTTACTGAACCTAGGTCTGACTGCCTGCCCCCAAATAAAAACAATCCAAAAGTCAAGTGGTGGCAAAAATGGAAGTCAGCTTCTATTCAGGAATACCATTGATCTGAAGAGAGATGTTAGGCTGACCCATCTCCAAGACTCAGACTTAATAAAGGTTTTTAAAGAGGGGCTGAGGGATGGAATGTGAGAAATGAAAAACGGGGTAGAGGTTGTGAGCTACGAGAGCTCTGTGCAAGGAGCTGGGTGCAAGGTCTTGCCAAGGCTGCATCTGGTTTCTGCTCCTGTCCTTGATGTTATCTTAGGATCCTGATTCAGGGTGGAATCAGCACAGCTTTACTGATGTCTTCCTTGGTTTTCCAGGGTCTGGAGAGTATGCGTCTTGTGGCAAGTTTGCAGCTTCAGTCTGGCTGGAAAACAACTTTCCGCTTATGTAAATAATGTCATCTTGCCCCATAACCAAGGTTCAAAATATCAAATAACCATGGGAAAAGAGAGAGCTCAGAAAAATGCATGTCAAGCAAAAAGCTGTGTCTTTTTAAAATCTTTTAGAGCCCATGTGGTTTTAGTTGCAACATGGCTTCAGTCCTCTCACTCCAACATAAGGACTCTGCTCCCTACTTCCTCACTTCCATACCCCCAAAGAGGGAATCCATGTTCCTGAGGGCTATCTTGAATAACAAACTCCAAAGGAAGGGAAAAAGAAAACAGAAGCAATGCAAAGGTTTTTCTAGGAGCAGAATATTTCATGAGGCAGCAACAGCTCCTTCCTCTGCCATCCACAGCCCACAGTGCATAACTCATTTCCTGCTGCTCTGGGGTCAGCAAAGCCCCTTGGGGTGGAGGGCTGGCTCTCTCTGGTCTGTTGAAGGCCAGGCCACTATGTCTGAGAATTCCTTGGGGAAGTTACTTGTCTGTGGCCTCCACCCTCCTCCACCCCACCCTCCAACTCCACCTTCACAGAAACATACATTCCCTGTTGCAGGAGGGGGTGCAAAGAGAGAGCATACGTAATTGTCTTTCTATAGATGCTTTTCATGCTGTTATCCAAAGATATGAAAGAATAAGGTTCATGGAAGATTAAGAATGGAGATGACAAAGGAAAGAGTGAGAGAAATTGAATATAGAAAAATCCAATCTGGGGCTGGCCAGTTAGCTCAGTTGATGATGGAGTTTAGATGTATTGTCCTCCCAGAACTCATGGAAATCTGATCCCCAATGTGTCAGTGTTGGAAACTGATTGAGTCATGGGGGTGGAGCTCTCATGAATGGATTAACACTCTCCCTAGGTGGGGGGATTAATGAGTGAGTTCTTGCTCTATTAGTTCCCATGAGAGCTGGTTGTTTAAAAGACCCTGGCACCTCCCCTCTCTCTCTCTCTCTCTCTTCCTTCCTCTTGCCATGTGACCTGCTCGAACCCACTGGCTGCCTGCAGCTTTCTGCCATGAGTAGAAGCAGCCTGAGGCCTGTGCCAAATGCAGTTGTCCCAGAATCATAAGCCAAATAAACCTCTGTTCTTTATGAATTACCCAGTCTCAGGTAATTCTGTTATAGCAACACAAACAGACTAATACAGTTGATTAGAGCTGGTAACACCAAGGTCAAGGGTTTGATCCTTGTACCAGCCAGCCACCAGAAAAAAAAGAAAGAAAAAGAAAAATCTGATCTGAAAAACAGGAAGAAAAATTATTTTTTAAAAATGAGCCACATGAGCCATAGAATATCAGAAAGTTTAACATTTATGACATTGGAAGAGGTGAGATTGGAACAGAAAATATATTTGAAAAAGTAATGACCAAAAATGCCCTAAATTTGGTGAAAGATATAAACTTGCAGATTCAAGCAGTTTAGTGAACTCTAAACAGAATAAATTCAAAGGAAACCATACAGACATGTGCAAATCAAACTGCTGAAAACCAAGAAAAAGAAAAAAAAAATCTCAAAAGCATCTAGCAAAAAAGAACATGTTACCTATTGGAGAACAATCATGGGAACTACGTCAAAGTTCACCTCAGGAACCATGGAAGCCAGAAAACAGTGGAATGTCATCTTATATGTCATGAGAGAAAAGAACTCTCAACCCAGAATTTGGTATCCTGTGAAAATATGCTTCTGGAATGAAGGAAAAATATTTTCAGATGAAGGAAAACTAAGAGAATTTGCTGCCAGCAGACCTGCTGTATAAAAAGTGTTAAAGGAAGTTCTTCAGGCAGAAGGGAAATCAGAGCAAAACTTGGACTTCGAGGAATGAAGGAAGAGAAACCCAAATGGCTAGTATCTATGTCAGCACAATTTGGTTGGCTACTTCCACATGCAACCTACACAAGCTTTCTCCTTTCTCCCAGGCAGTCTGTTTCTCCAATGAAATGGAGAAATGTCATTCTCCAAGGCCAGGGAATGTTCTGTGATTATTCTTGTATTCACCCTCAGCGCCCGTTAGGATGCCATGTGTGATGTAGAGGATCAGTGCACATGCCCTAGTGCCATGCTGCCTGGATCCAAATCCTGCAACTGCCACTTACTAATAGGGTGACCTTGAGTCAGCCACTTAAGGGTCAAATACATCTTTGTGCCTGTTATAGGTCAAATATGTCCTCCAAAAGTCCATGCGTTGGAAACTTGACCCTTATTGTAACAGTGTTAACAGGGTGAGAAATTCAATCATGATATTTGAAAGATGGGGCCTTTGAGAGGTGATTGGATTGTGAGGACTGTGCCCTTGTCAATGGACTGATCCATTAATGGAGTAATGAGGTATCATGGGTGAAGACAGGTGGCTTCATAAGGAGAGTGAGTGAGAACGTTAGCAGGCTTGCTCCTGTGATTCTCTTGTCATGTGATATCCTGCTGTAGAGAGCCACCACCAAGAAGAAGGCCCTCACCAGATGCACCCCTGGGACCGTGGACTCTCCAGCCTCTAAAACTGTGAGAAATAAATTTCATTTCTTTATAAATTACCCAGTTTCAGGAATTCTACTATAAGCAACAGAAACAGACTAATATAGTGTCTGTGTTCTTATCTATTAAATGGGATGATAATGTATTTACTACATATGCTGCCATGGGGATTAAATTATTATTACACAGAGAGCAATTAGAACAGGGCTGGGCACATAGTAAGTACTATGTGTGTTAACCACTATTGTAAGTGCTCAAAAATTGCTAATTAACCTTTTATAGCATTAGCTGATATATCAGCAGCCTTTCATTTCATGCCCAACAATTATCTAAGGACTAAGCTAATCTCAAAATAAATCCTATGCTACTTACGTTTTTGTAGAATTTATATCAAAACATTTTGAAGATCAGAGTGGTCAAGAACGTTCTCTTGATAAACCAAATCTCAGTTGTAAATGGTGTAAGACAAAACTTACATTGACATGTAGGTTTTTACAAATGAATATCAGTATTCCCTCCTGTAAGTCTGATACATAAAGCTTAATCATCTTCATTCAGCTAAACAATATTTTTATCACGAGTTTTCACCAGAGAGCTCAATTTGAACTTTTTTGTTACCAGTTCTTATCCAGAACCTTCCTAAGATGACTGATATTTGAAGATTTGCAGACACATGGGTCCATTCACATTCCTAGGTAACTTCTCTACCAACTTACATCATCAGAAACTTATTTCCTTAGACCTCCCATATTTTTGAAATTCCTTCAAAAATTATATTTTGATAATATGGCTTTGGCTTTTTGTCCAACTTTGTTATAAGAAATGGCCATCTAAAGAATATTTTGAGGGCCCACCCATGGCTCACTTGGGAGAGTGTGGTGCTGATAACACCAAGGCCACAGGTTCGGATCCCTATATAAGGATGGTCGGTTAGCTCACTTGGGAGAGTGTGGTGCTGATAACACCAAGGCCACAGGTTCGGATCCCTATATAAGGATGGTCGGTTAGCTCACTTGGGAGAGTGTGGTGCTGACAACACCAAGTCAAGGGTTTGGATCCTCTTACCGGTCATCTTTAAAAAAAAAAAAAAATTAAATAGTGTGGTGCTGACAACACCAAGTCAAGGGTTTGGATCCTCTTACCGGTCATCTTTAAAAAAAGAAATAAATAAATAAAAATAATAATAATAAATAAATAAATAAATAAATAAAATAAAGAATATCTTGCATTTTCTGCAAAACTGCTAAAGAACAAAGACATTCTCCATTATACAAATTTCATAATATAAATTCCAAGAGACAATGTATCTTTTCTAATAAATTAGTATGTGCACCTTGGTTTGCTAATAAAAATTAGAGTTCAGGATTTCTCAGCCTAGGCTGCAGATTAGAAATCACCTGGAGAGCTATTAATGCCTACTTATGCTCAGGCCTTCCCCTGTGCCAATTACATTAGGACACTGGAAAATGGGACTTAGGCATTGATGGTTTTTAAAAACTCTCCAAGAGATTGTAATGTGCACCTTGGGCTGGCAATCCTTGCTATAGTTTATCACTTTACCCTTTTAAAGATATCTTGGCTTCTAAGACATCCAAAGCTAAATTCTTTGTAATAATTAACAGATTTTTCATATAGTTTATTCCTCATCCTCCATGGTTTATTATTTTTTATTGAAACATATTGATTATACATATTTGTGGGGTACAGAGTTCAATATCAATACCTGTGTATCAATCATGTGTGATAATCCAATCAGGATAATTAGCATATTCATCATTACAAAACATAATCCTTTGTATTGAGGACATGTGATCTCCTCTCTTCTACCCATACCTCAAATCATTTTGAAAGCTGTAGAGAATAAACCCTAGTTTTTAAAAAAGATCATCCACGAATTCACAGAAATCCTTCTAAAACCTATTAGTATTTTTAACTTTACCAGTTCTTGGAGAATAGTTTCCATTAATTTATTCTCTGGTGTGTGAAGTAATAATAACTTCTAGGTGTTCAAACTAATTTCCTTTGAGCTTTAAATCATTGACCCTAGTTCTAATGTTCCAGGATTTAGTAAATAAGTTCTGTATTTGTCTTCTATTGCTGTGTAAAAAATGGCCACAAAATAATGGCTTAAAACAGCATTCATTTATGATATCACAGTTTCTGTAGGTTGGAAATACAGGCACAACTTACTGGGTTTCTCTGATCAGGGTCTCATGAGGCTAAAATCAAAATGCCTGCTGGGCTGAATTCTTATCTGAGGAGGCTCAGCCTGAGAGAGATCAGTTTGCAAGTGGTTGTTGAGGCTGTAGAATTCATAGCAGCTGTGTCTTCAAAGCCAGCAGTGGAGACGGGGTGGGGGAAGAAGGCAGAGGAGAGGGCAAGGGAGAGGGGAGGGGGCAGAGGAGAGAAGAGAGGAGGCAGGGGAGAGGACAGGGGTTCTTAGCACCACTTCATTTTTCTTCTGAAAATGTTCTCTGCTTCTCTCCATATGGCTGGGCTGCAAATTTTCCAAATCTTTACACTCTGCTTCCCTTTGAAATTCTGGCTTTTTGTCA
>NW_007726978.1:293348-294482 GCF_000696425.1 Galeopterus variegatus | reverse complement strand
GGGCTGCAAATTTTCCAAATCTTTACACTCTGCTTCCCTTTGAAATTCTGGCTTTTTGTCAAGCCTTTACTGCCATGACTCAGCATAGGCTGTCACAAGTAACTGTACGGCTTCCTTAATACTTTGCTGCTTAGAAATTTCTTCCAAATACTCTGGTTCACAATTCCTAAGTTCCAACTTCCATGAAGTCCTAGGGCATGGAGAGAATGCAGCCAAATTCCTTGCCAGTTCACAGCAAGGGTGAGCTTTGCCCGTTTCCAGTAAACTTCTTATTTCTATCTGAGACCTCCTTAGAATGGTCTTTACAGTCCATATTTCTATTGGCATTCTGCTCTCCACCATGTAACCAGACCCTAAGACATTCCAAACTTTCTCTTGTCTCTTTGACTTCTTTTGAGTCCTCCAAACTCCTCCAACCTTTCCTCAACACACAGTTCCAAAGCTGCTTCCACATTTTCAAGTATTTGTTATAAGCAACACCCCAACTCTCTGGTACCAATTTTTCTATATTAGTCCGTTTCTGTTGCTTGTAACAAAATAACTGGAACTGAATACTTTATAAGAAAATGAAATTTATTTGCTTACAGTTTCTGAGGCTGGAAGGTCCAAAGTGCAGGGGCAACATCTGGTGAGGTTTTGGTGGTGGTGAAAGTGACAGCAGGGTAACACATTGCAGAAATGACAGAGCAGAGAGAGAGAATAACCTCATTCACTCTACTTTTAAAGCCCTCCAAACCATGCCCCCGACCACCGTTTTTAATCCATTCACTATGGCATGGCCCTACAATATAATCATCTTTTCAAGGCGCCACCTTTCAATTACCATAATAGGACTTCCCATCCTCTTTAAACTGTCACAGTAGGGACTAAGTTTTGGGGGGACATTCAACCCAAGGCAGTGATCTTTGAGTAAATTAGATTAATGTGGGTGGGCCTCATCCAATCAGCTGAAGGCCTGAATAGCATAAAGACTGACCTCCCCTTAGCATGAAGGAATTCTGCCAGCAGATGGTCTTTGAACTCCAACTACAGTTCTCCTCTGGGTCTCCAGCCTGCCTGGCTACCCTGCAGATTTTGGACATTCCAGCCTCCACAATGGCATGAGTCAATTCCTTAAAATTCCTCTCTCTCTCC
>NW_007726978.1:279200-292953 GCF_000696425.1 Galeopterus variegatus | reverse complement strand
ACAGTTCTCCTCTGGGTCTCCAGCCTGCCTGGCTACCCTGCAGATTTTGGACATTCCAGCCTCCACAATGGCATGAGTCAATTCCTTAAAATTCCTCTCTCTCTCCTTGTGTGTATATATATATATGTGTGTGTGTGTACATATACACACACACACATCCTGTTGTTTCTGTTTCTCTGGAGAACCCTAATACAATTATGAACACAAAATTGGTTTTAACTTTCTGGAAGTTCTAATCCTTCCTTTCCAATTGGTCATGTAGACGCACTGCTAAGCCTTTGGAAGGGACCTAAGTCAAGCTCTACAGGAGGCACACTCACCCTGTCCTTTAAAGTTTCTTTGTATATACTTTGTAGTGAGCTGCACACATAGTCTCCCAGGTGCAGACGTTCCTCTGCTTTGTGTGTGGGTACATGTGTGTATTTCTAATATCCTTTGTGATGATAGGCATTTAGTAATGCATTAGGCTATTGCCTGGGAGGGCAACTTAAAGTGGTTTCTGATTCTGTTAAAACGCAGCATCTGACAGTTCAAAACTTGTAAGTATAAGATTATTTTCCCTAAATTCATAATTTTAATTTGCCCACACTTTTAGTTTACTAGGGTTACCATAAAAAAAATACCAGACTGGGTGGCTTAAGCAACAGAATTTATTTTCTTACAGTTTGGGAGGCTGAGAAGTCCAAGACGAAGGTGTCCTCCCACAATTTAAATATTAGGCCTCCTGAAAGTGTCCCCAAACCTCTCCTGCTCCCGAGGCCTCCCAGGACCACCGCAGCCACTGTGCCTTCTGTCAGGCTGGGTCACAGACCCTTCAAACCTGTTGTGCAGACTGGGTCACAGACCCCTCATATGCATGTCATAAGCTAGGTAATTGGAAAGATCGTGAGAGCTACTAGCAAGGTTGACATGCCTTATTCAGATGCCAGCTCAGGTCACTACCAGCAGCCCTGCAGCAGCTGTGGCCACCCTGGTGGCCTCCCGGGGACACTGTGGATGAGAGCCATTTGTCCTTTATACTTAAGTCAGATAACCCAGGGACACCTGGGATTGAGTCAGATAACCAAGGAACACCTGAGCACATGTGCACAGTTAACATATTTACAACATACACGCTAAGTCATGCTTGACAAGATTCCGAACAGCTGAGAGAGGCTGCCCATTTGTTTTCATTTTCCTTACATCTTCCAATCCCCTCTCTTTGAACTTATGGAGAATTGCAGTCCACGTTGTCCAGACTAGCAGCTGATTACCTACTTTGTTGTATTATTTCCTAGTTGTCTCTGGTGTTTGGTTGGGAGAGGTGGTTCCTGAGGCCTCGTTCCTTGGTTTCCAGATGGCCGCCTGTCTGGTTACAGCAATAGCTACGCTAATTGTCTGGTTGGGGTTATTGTAGGACTCCTGCTGACGTAGCTAATAGTCTTGTCGGGCTAGGGCTCACAGACCCACCCTTCAAACCCGTTATACAGACTGGGTCACCAGACCCCTCACACACCAGGCTGAGTCACTAGATCCCTCATATGCCAGGCTGGGTCACCAGACCTCTCACATGCCTGGTTAGGTCACCAGATCCCCCACATGCCTGGCTGGGTCACCAGATCCCTCACACGCAGGTCCACGAGCTAGGTAATTGGGAAAGATCCCAGGAGCTGTTGGCAGATGACACGAGCTCAGTCCTCAGCTTCCTCAGCAGCAGCAGCAGCTACAGATCCAGCAGCAGAAGCTGAAGCAGCAGCTGCGGTAGTGGCAGTAGCCTTTCAGAGAGTCCCGGGGGCCCTGGCAGCAAGAGCCTCCAGCAGCAGTAGTGGCCTCCCCCTGGCTCCCCTGGGGGCATCCCAGGGGTGGGGGGCCCTGTGGATCAGAGCCACTCATCCTTTATATTTAAGTCTGATAACCCAGGACACCTGGGTGCACATGTGCACTTACATTAGACAATAGCCAAGTAACACCTGGACACATGTGAATATTTATATCAAATGCTTGACAAGATTCTGAACATCTGAGGGGCCCTGACCATTTTCCTTCACTTTCCGTATACCACCCTCTCGCTGTGTCCTCACATGGCCTTTCCTTTGTGTGTGCACATCCCTGATGTCTCTCTTTTGTGTCCAAATTTCCTCTTCTTATAAGGACACAAGTTATAGTGGATTAGGGCCCACCCTAAAGGCCTCATTTTAGTGTGATCCCCTCTTTAAAGGTCCTTTCTCCAAATAGTCACATTCTGAAGTACTGGGGGGGAGGGTTTCAACATATGAATTTTGAGGGGACACAATTCAGCCCATAACACTTCACTTTCCACTTTCCTGCCCATTCACAGTCATCTGGAACATTCCTGGATGTATCTCCATCTGTTGGGAAAATATAGGAAAATGGTCAGGGCCCCTCATTTGTTCAGAATCTTGCCGAGCATTTGATGTAAATATGCACATGTGCCTGGGTGCTCCTTGGTTATTGTCTAATGTAATTGTGTATGTGTGCCCAGGTGTCCTGGGTTATCAGACTTCAGTATAAAGGACGAGCGGCTCTGATCCACAGGGCTCCCTGCCTCTGAGGGGCACAGGAAGGCTGTCACTGCCATGGAAGCTGAGGGCTGAGCTTGTGTCGTCTGCCAACGGCTCCCAGGATCTTTCCCAACTACCTAGCGTGGACCTGTGTGTGAGGGGTCTGGTGACCGAGCCTGGCATCTGAGGGGTCTGGCGACCCTGTCTGTACAACAGGCTTGAAGAGTCTGTGGGCCCTAACCGCCGGCCCTGACAATGCAAATGGAAAACTTAGCATAACTAAAATAATGAAACATTTTAGCTTTAGTTATGAATTGCCTAACCAGACAATTGGCTATGTCGGCATGAATCCGACAGTAACCCCAGCCAGACAATTAGCGTAGCTATTGCTGTAATCTAACCCAACAATTGGCATAGTCATGTAGCTTTACATCCATCTATGTCACATTTCATTATCTGGAAGAGTTTACTAATCTTCTAAGCCTCAAGAAACTTCCTGCCCTCAAGAAACTTGTCATATAAACTAAACACCAGAGATGACCAGGAAATAATACAACAAAGTAGGTCAGTGGCCGCTAGTTTGGATAAGATGGACTGCAGTTCTCCAGAAGTTCAAAGGAAGAGGGGATTGGAGGCACATGGCTGCAGTGGTGCAGAGAGGCCTCAGGAGCAGGAGAGAGGTTTGTGGATACTTGCAGGAGACCTAATATTTAAATAGTGGTTCTAAACCTTAGCAGCACATTAGAATCACCTGGGGCACTTTGAAAACTACTGGGCCTCAGAGATTTCAGTTTAATTGGGCTGGGTCCTTTACACTGATATTTTTTGAAAAACTCTCCAGGTGATTAGAATATACAAGGGCTGAGAACCACTTGTTTAAATGGACAGATGAGGTAAAGGACATTCTAGATGAGCAGGGAGGTAAGAGAGAGGCATCAAAGCTAGAATTATGTGGTACATTTGAAGGAGGACACTGAGAAGACTGGCCTGCATGGAGCTGGGGATGTTTTAGGAGTAGTGGAAAATAAGTTTACATAGGTCAGAGTGAAATTACTGCTGGGTTTATGGAATCTGGATCCAACAGGAAAGATGGGAGGGAGAGAGAAATCAGGTGAGCAAGCTTGGCTACTTGGTTATTACAAACAGGTGTGAGATCCCAAGGGCTCTGACAATTGGGGACATTGGAACAGAAATGCAGGAATGGACATAGAAAACATTGGGAAGGAAGGATCAGCAGGACTTGCTAAGTGGATAAACGAATAAATGAAATAAATATAGGAGATTAAGGGAAAGGGCGAGTTGTAAATGATTCCAAGGTTTCGAGGGTGAAGGTTGGGGAATAAGCTATAAACAAAGAACAAAAGATAAAAATTGCTGGTGTGCAGTAAAAAGCACAAGTTCTGCTACATCATAAGTGTCTGCCTGTGAGATTTCAACCTTCTAAGTCGGGGCTAACGTTGTTCTGGCTCACGCTTAGCATGATGTCTTGTTCGTAACAACTGCTCAAGACACTAGTTGGATAGAGTTAAATGAGGTAAAATTGGAACACCTCAGCAGACATCCAGATGAGAAACTGAACATGATGGAAAACAGATAGTTCCACCAAAGAGATAAGAATTGAGGCCCTGAGCCGGCCAAGCACTCTGCATGAGAGACATGGGAAATCTAATGGGGCTGGTAAGTGTCTCTGGAGAGCCTCTTTTTCCAGCATTCTCTTCTCCATGGCCCCATGCAGGTACTGAACAGCCACTGTTTTTGCCACCCTCATTTATTCCCTTTGTTAGTAGCAGTTCCTCAATTTTCCTTTGAGGAACTTCCCCTCTCCTGGGCATAGTCTTGTTGGAACTGTCAGTCAAGGTGTTCTGCCCACTCGGGCTAGGGTTTCAAACCACCATCTGAACATTAGGCCTCATGCATTATATTATACCTCTCTTCTTTCCTAAGGCCTTCCTGGACTACTGTGCCTTTGATCTGCCTCATTCTTTGGATTTCTAGAAAACTAGAGTCTAAATTGTTCAAACCAGCAGCTAAATGTCCTTTGATGTAAACTGGGCTAGTCCTGCCTGGGATTCTGAATCTTGAGCACAGTAACATCAGTACTGATGCCAGAATCTCTCTAGTAGTGATGAAGACACTATCCATTGAATCTCTCAAGTTTTTTGGGCCCTTGCCCTCTCTGAGGTACCCCATATCCTTCCAGTACATTCCTTTTGCTATTGTTAACCAGAGTTAGTTTCTGTTGCTTGCAAATAAAGTTTCTGAACTGATTGGCCACATTTCCCCCCATTATTCAAGTATGCCAGAGTTTTATTTTGCATTCAGAATCCAGAAGTGAGCACTTCATATTCTGGGATCTTTGTCTTTTCTAAGGTTTATTCCAGGGGTCTTCATTTTGATGTCAAGGAAGACAATTCCGTAACAACCAGTGGTGATGGGACGCAGCCATCGGATATCCCTGCACATTCTCATTCCTCGTACCTACTGATTTATTGAAAGAGGTATCTGTGATCCTTCTGCACTGGGCTAATTTTAAGTAGTTTGTTTAAGTGTTGTTTCCCTCCCCACTCCACTCATTTCCCCAATTCTAAGTTCTCTTGCAATGCAGATTCTCTTCAAAAGCATCTGACAGTGCTCCTTTCCAACCCCTTTCCTGTGTCCCTATCAATGTCCTCTTTCTTTGGGTGACCACTTTTTTTTATAAGTTACTCAGAACTATAATGCTCTTGGCATTACCAGCACATGTCCAGGAGGTGCTGCTTCTCTTGTATATGAGAGAAGCAGATAAATCCTGGCTTTGGAAGTTTGGCATTCACTGGGCTGAGATATATTCCTTTTACCATATTGATGACAAATGCCCCTAAAAGTAATCATGTTAATGACATTTTGGCAACACTTTTCATCTTCAAAGCAATTTGTCAACATTAAAGAATAAGCCATCAGTTCTTCCCAGATAAGAATGAACGCACAGTGCTGGGTACAATCTGTCCTGCTCATCAGACCTAAACACAGGGCTCTGCTTATAAACTGTGGCTGAACAAGATGACTTTTTATGAGGAAAAAGGGGGAGCGGCAGGGGGGAACAAAGGATGAAAGAAGAAAAAGAGAAGACCGACGATTTATCTAGTGAGTATTGCAAGTCTGGCATGACAGTTGGAGACAAACACTCTGGGCCTTCAGTCTGGCTCCGCTTCCATTTATCCTGCTTTAAGAGCATACCAAGAAGTTTCCACAGAGATTGTCATTCCCAGTCACCTTGCAAGCTGTGGTATTGCACCTTCTGATGATCCTTCATGTTCCTGGCATGATTCCTTAGTCCAAATCCAGGTGTCCCCTGGAATATCAAAGCAAGTTCATTTTAACATAGCATTTGTAGATGTATGTGTGTGTGTGAACACATACATAATATGTCTACTTTTCTTGCCTTCTGCTCCCCCTCACCATTCTTATCCAGGGCTGGGGGTTGGGAGGGAGGTAATAATGAACCATGCCTATTAGCCCAATGTTTTGCAGTGATGTGGCTGGAAAGAACTTAATGAGATTAAGGACTGGCATATGCCTTCTTAAGAAATCATCCCATCAAAAGGAAGACGAGCCTCCACCTGCTCAGAGAAATTGCTGGCTGAACTTCTTAGCAGTGAGGCACCCTGAGAACTGCAAATAAGGGCCGGGTGTAAAAGCAGGGGCCAGAGCCTTCCCACAGCTTGGCGCACGGGTCTTTCATAGAGACTGCTGAATTTCGGAGTTTAGTCACCCACAAAGGATGCTTTTGTGCTGACTCTCCCAATAACAGCTAATAACATTTCTGTCCAAGTCAGGGAAATCTGACAGACTAAGTACAGTTCCTCAACAAGCCCCCTTTCCTTGTTCCTCAAACATCATGCTAGTGTATTTGTAGCTGTGTAGCACTAAAGAAAACAGATATGCAACAACCATACTTAGGAGCGATCATTTCATGGGCATTTGCATAATGGGACATAAGGGAGGATTTATTTATTTTTACTATAGAGTCCCTTTCTCATAAGGTCAATACATTTTATTAAGCCGACTTTTAATTTATAAACTTTCACTTTCTATTCCTTATAAAACCAACTATGTATAAATCACAGCACATCTTCCTTTGCTTCTATTTGGCTGCCAACACATATGTGTATCTGTGTTATCTTTTTTCAGACTTCCTACATATGTGTGAGCCCATTTCACCACTGGATTGTAAATCTCCTCAAGGTCAGGGACTATTGCCTCTTACTAGCCCAGCACTTTCAAAAACTTAAACTAGGGAATGAAAGAATCAGGAAAAGGGGAAAATCAGAGGAAATAAATATGGCAACCTAAGACTCGAAAACAAGTGGAAATTCTGAAATATTCCACTGCTCCTGATGCTCATTGCCAGCAGCCACATATGAAGGGTCTCCAAAAGTTCATGGAAGGATTTGCATTATCTTTTAATTCCATTTTTCCATGAATTTTTTGAAGTACACTCATAGCTGCATTATGGTCATACCCAGCAGAGCAATAGAAACCTCTACCCACCCAGTATCAGCACATAAGCTTTCAGGTTTCCATTTTTTTTCCAGGTTTGTAGCTATTTTCCTCAACATGTAATGAAAGTTGAGTGAGCTATTCAATCAGAATCCAACTAGACCAAGAATACAACAGCAATGCCTAGTCACGCAGCTTCACTATTGCTTTAGTGGAAGGGATCCCGTAAAGCCAAAGGCTTAACTAAGGGCACATGATAAAAACCCACACATGGAACCATGAGCATTGTCACTGAAGTGCAGGACCAGGACAGAGCAGAGGCTGACGGGGAAGTCTAGAGCAGGGTGCACAGCTGGGCTGTATCCCTGGCCAGAGGGAGGGACAGGCAGCCTTCTGGAATGCCACTGTGGAACTACAGTGAGCCAACCTGGCTGATTTAAGGTGGTAACTTGAATGGTGAGAGACTCATTAACACTTGTAACAGAACAATAAAAGAAGTCTGTTTTAGAAGTACTAAGGGAGGGGCCGGCCTGGTGGCGCACTGCTATAGTGCGCCGCTTGGGAAGTGCGGCAGCGCTCCCGCCGAGGGTTCGGATCCCACATACAGACCGGTTCCCGCTCACTGGCTGAGCGAGGTGTGGGAGCAGCACCGAGGGTTGCGATCCCGTTGCCGGTCCCAGTCCGGTGTGGGGGCGACACTGAGGGTTGCGATCCGTTGCCGGACACGGAAAAAGACAAAAAGGAAAAAAAAAAAAAAAGTACTAAGGGGATTCCAGGTCTTATTATTTAATATACTTCCACATTTGTTCCTGTGCTTGGTAACTAGTTCACAAAAGTGGGAACTGTATCAATGGCCTCCACTAGGATTTTTCCAGAAGGCCATATATATTTTACTTCTGGAGAAAAATTTAAAGGCCCAGATTGATTGAATATAATCTGCACAAACCTGCAGACTTAGGTTATTCTTCTGTGGTTTTTGAAGTAGCCTAATAAGGGTGAGAAGTGTAGGCTTTGGAATTAGAAATGCCTAGGTTGGAATCCTAACTGGTTGCTATCTGGGCCAAATTATCTGAGCTGCAGATTTATCTTCTGTACAATTGCTTAATTCATGTGGCTATAGAGTTAAAAATTAGATACTGTACATAAAGCACTTGGCACTCCTTATCCTAGGATTTCATATCGCCAGGTTTATCATTTCTTGTGTCTACTGAATGGACGCTTTTTCAGTCCCAAATCTATTATTTTAATATAGTTGTATTTTAAGCATTCCTGATATGCATTTTATTTTCAACAAAACATTTATACCCATGTTCCCAGGTCAAGTGGGGTAGCTCTGGAAGTGCACTGTATCAAGGTTGGAAGAGTGAGTCTTGGGAAGTCGGGGTGAATGTTGGTTCCCTACAGGCAATGCTGTGGTAGGGCAAAAGCTAGGTATGCAGGCAGGATGGTTAAGATAAACATAGAGGAATTGCCCACATAACCTTCCCTCAAACAGTGGATGGTAGAAAACAGAAAATGTTATTGGGTTATAGCATAGAGGCAGGCAGCTCATTGAAATCACACAATGACAATGACACGGTGCCGTAAGAGCTTAGACTTACTGAGCATTGGCTGTGATGCCAGGCACTGTCCTGCACTGAATTCTGGCAACAACCTTATGAGGTACGTGCTATTGCCATCTCTATCTTATAGAAAAGGTAACAGAGGGCCAGAGAGATTTAGTACCCTGCCCAGGATCCTGCTCTTAGCAGGTGACAAACCCAACTCTAACCCAGGTGGTCTGGCTCTCAAGTCCAGTTGAGTAACCATTAGGCTATACTGACATGCAACAGCAACAAAAGCACAATTTTCTACTTAAATGAAAAACAAAACAAACAAAACCAGAAATACCCAGCTAAGAGGTTGTCATTCGGAATGATTTTTTCAAATGAACGAAAGGCATTCTATACACTTATGATTTTTAACTGCGTGACAGGTCATGGAGCCTGTCTCGTGAGATGGTGATTGTTAGTGTTGGGGAATGGGGAGGGGAAAGGAGGTGGAAGTGTCTGCAAAGATGAAAGGCAAATGGACATAAAGTATACTGAAGCTCTATAGTATGTTTTTTTCTAGAACAAGCAGGCAGGAGTAATTACTCAGTTGGAATCTACTCACAGTGTAAGAGCTAGTACGTTCCATCATGAATGCTGTGGGATATCAGCAATAGGTTTTTGATGATTTGGTTCAATTAAGGAAAGATGAGAGCTCTTTAATAAACTTTTGGAGTAGTGATCCCATGATATGAATAAAAAAGACAGATTAACATATTTGAGTGTTGCATTATTCAAATTGTTGACCCTGGAAGTGATGTAGTAGTTTCAGTGATACTCCTGTTTTGGAAAACACTTTTGGGGACACATTTCAATTGCTTCTAAGTCAGAATATCTTCAGTGATGCTAAGTCCATTCCATTTGGCCACTATAGAGCACCGTACCAAGAACTGTGAGAAAACAAAGCAAGGATGCCATGTCTTCCCTCTCTAAATGAACAATTAGTAGATGATCATAGCACGTAGTCCTACAATGCTGGAGCGTTTTAAGTGTAAAAGGAATCATAGCAACAAAGTGCTACGAAAATTCCAGCATGGAAGAAACTCTGGGTAATTTCATGAGGGACACTCCACTTGGGCTGGGATTGAAGGCCACCTTCTATTAACCAGGATATTGGGCAGGAGGATGGTTGGGACTGAGTGGGGTGCATGCACAGCAAAAACGACAGGTGAGAGAGATAAAGACAATCTAGGTGGGCTGGAGAATTGTGGGTGCTGGAGGGAATGAAACCAGGCCATACAGACAGATGGGCATGAACAGGGCTGTGAATGCCTATCTGAGAGGTCTGTATTTCAAGGGGGCTCTAAGCATCAGAATAAGACTGGTATTGTGTTTCAGAATGATTAATGTCCTAGCAGTGTTGCAAATAGATTAAGACTTTTTGAAGCTGACATATGAATTTTGGAAAAATTCTGAACCAAGCCTGATAAATAAGAAAGAAAGGTGATACAGAGCTGTAAAATATCACTTTTGGTGAAAAACAAGGTACTGAATAAAGAAGTAAGGTAGATTTTCTTCTGTGGCTTACAAATGGATCTGATAGAATTTCTACAAGTATTCAAGAAAAGGTTGCAGAGTCGTGGCAGCATTACAAAAATAAGTGCATGATCTTCTAAAGCACTACTGTCAAGAAAACATTCATTCCAGTGAATCATCACTTGCTCCTTTAAAATCCTGAATTATTACTTTTTTCACCCTGTATGATGTTGAAAACAGGTCTATTACAACCCATCACCAGAATTAGCTTCTGTAAGTACAATTAAACTTTCTCAGTTAACTTTAAGTAAGGGAAATTATGCTGGTGGGCCTGACCTAAGCAGTTGGAGGGCTTTTCGGGGCTATTTCCTGAGAGAAAGAAGAAATTCCACCTGGATAACAGGTTTGGCCTATGCCCAAGGACTTCCAGCCTGTTGGTGATCCTTCCTTCCTGCCTGCCTACAGAATTCCCACTTCCTTAGCCAGCCCTCTCAATTACATTTAAGTCAATCCCTTGTAATAATCCCCGTATTACAAATACACACACCAAACAGATACTCACAAGCATAGTAAGGAGATTTTATATATACATATGTGTGTGTACATATGTAATTCGTACTGGTCTACTTCTATGGTTGAATTCCAGTACAGAGTTTACATTGTTTATGAGAGCTGGCAAATTATCCTCTAAGGAAGATGTACTGTAAATGAATTAATTATATAAACATTGTTTTTAGAAATTAATAGTTAAAAATAAAGCTAGAAGGCTGGCTGGTTAGCCCACTTGGTTAGAGCATGGTACTGGTATCACCAAGGTCAAGGGTTCAGATCTCCATACTAGCTAGCCACCCAAAAAAAAAAAAAAAAAACAACTATAGCTCCCAGCTTTGCTTCTGAAGTACATTATACATTATAAAATGACTTCATTCTTACAACTGCAGAAGCCTTGGCTTCTAATCTTATCAGACATGGCTCTAACCCAGGGGTTCTTAATCTGAGGCCTATGGCCCCCTGAAACTGTAGAGAGCCCATACCTTTCACCAGATTCTCAAGGAAATCCATTTCTCCTCACTGTAGCTCATTGTGAAGGTTGCTGTGTTATTTGTACTCAATTTCCCAGTGATGGGTTGTACATACATTATGATGGGTAGTTGACTCTCCAGCTCCCTTGTTCCAAAATCACCACTGCCACTTTTATAGATATGTTTTTTTGAGAAGGGTGGTGGAACAGGCCACTTATAATTAGAAGAAATCCAGTTTAAATCTGTACTTGATTAAAAGTCCATAAACACATGTGAGATAATCCCACCTAAAAATGCTACACATTAAACATGAGTCTCAATTAGGCAAGAAAATCAGGGATGCAGAAAATACAACTTAAGTCATCTTTAGTTGGTGTTGAGGCTTTAACAAAATTAAATAAAGATCAATTAGAGAACCTCAAAACAATTATATTGCTATATATTAAATTCTGTTGCATGAAGAGAGATTTGGACTTTATACACAATTAGTAAGAACGGTCTAAATTCACATTAAACACCCACAGTAGGTCTTTGGGCAAATTAAAAGATTACAACTTATAATATGTAAAAACATTTTTTTTTTTTTTTTGTTATCTTATTTAACTACTTGGTAGTATCCCATTTAGTTGATTTGTCCTTGGGATGCAAGGACGTTTCAACATATGCAAATCAATAAATGGGATACATCACATTAACAGAATGAAGGACAAAACTGCCATATGATCATCTCAATGGATGCAGAAAAAGCATCTGACAAAATTCAACATCATTTCATGATTAAAAACTCTCACCAAATTAGGTACAAAAGGAATGTACCTCAACACAATAAGGGCCAATTGTGAGAAACCCACAGCTAGCATTATACTCAATGGTGAAAAATCAGGGAACAAGGATGCCCACTCTCACCACTTCTATTCAACACAGTAATGGGAATCCTTGCCACAGCTATCGGGTGGGAGAAAGAAATAAAAGGTATCCAAATAGGAAAGGAAGAAGGGGAAATGTCACTGTTTGCTGATGACATGATATTATATATAGGTTTTCTGTATAGACACAGACTCCAAAACTGTTAGAAGTAACAAATGCAAACAGTAAAGTTACAGTATACAAATCAACACGGAAAAAATCAGTAGTGTTTCTACACACTAATAGCGAGCTATCTAAAAAAGAAATCAAGAGAACAATCTCATTCATAATAGCTACAAAAAAACTACTTAGGAATAAATTTAACCAAGTGAAAGACCTGAAAGTGAAAACTATAAAATGTTGATGAAAGAAACTGAGGACACAAATAAATGGAAAGATAACCTGTATTCATGGATTGGAAGAATTAATATTGTTAAAATGTCCATACTACCCAAAGTGATCTACAGATTCAATGCAATCCCTACGAAAATTTCAATGTCAAGCGCTCCTTGATTCGCTGCGTCCGGTACGGGGGCGACACTAAGGGTTGCGATCCGTTGCCGGACACGGAAAAAGACAAAAAAAAAAAAAAAAAACCCGTATGACAATGATGTCACCGTTTGGAGCCCTCAGGGCAGGATTCATCAAGTTGAATGCAATGGAAGCTGTTAAACAAGATTCAGTAACAGGTGGTCTGAAACTGAAAATCCATGCAGCACTGGATTGGTTGCACTGAAGAGGGCACAGTCAGAGCTTGCAGCTCATCTGAAAAAAGTTCTCTGTTGATGACCATATCTGTACCTCAATTGCAGGGCTTACTGCTGATGCTACACTGTTATGTAATTTTATGTGCCAGGATTGTTTGGATTTCAGATTTGTATTTGACAGACCACTTCCTGTGTCTCATCTTGTATCTCTAATTGAATGCAAGTCCCAGATACCAACACAGCAATATGGCCGGAGACGTACGGTGTCAGGCTGCTTATTGTTGGATATCATGACATGGGCCCTCACATTTTCCAAACCTGTCTATCTGCTAACTCTTTTGACTGCAGATCTACGTCCATTGGAGCCTGTTCTCAGTCAGCTCATACTTACATAGACAGACATATGTCTGAGTTTATGGAATGTAATTTGAACGAACTGGTTAAACATGGTCTGTGTGCCTTAAAGGAGACACTTCCTGCAGAGCAGGGCCTAACTACAAAGAATGTTTTCACTGGTATTGTTGGTAAAGATTTGGAGTTTACGATTTACAATGATGATGATGTGTCTCCTTTCCTAGAAGATCTTGAAGAAAGACCACAGAGAAAGGCACAGCCTGCTCAGCCTGCTGATGAGCCTGCAGAAAAGGCTGATGAACCAATGGAGCATTAAGAAATAAGCCAGCCCATATGTGTAATATCAAACATGTAAGAATGCAGGAACACATACTGATGGCAATAACCTATACTTTGAACCAAAAGATGCAGAGTGGTGGAATGGTGTTTTAGGAATCAATCCAGATGTTTTTTCCAAGCAACCTCACTGAAACCATATAATGGGGTATGTGGTTGAAGGAATCTATATAATCATTTTCTAGAATTATAGATATCTGTACTAATGTTTTTATATGAAGAAAACCGTGTCTTTGCAGTTTTAAAGACAATTGTGAAATAAAATTGTTTCACCTGCAAAAAAAGAAAAAAAATTCACGTCATTTTTTTATATAGAGAGAAAACAATCCTAAAATTAATATGGAACCACAAAAAACAAAACAGACAACCCCCCCCCCCCCAAC
>NW_007726978.1:277073-278200 GCF_000696425.1 Galeopterus variegatus | reverse complement strand
AACCCCCCCCCCCCCCAAATAGCCAAGGTAATCATGAGCAAACAGAACAAAGCTGGAGGTACCACACTACCAAATTTCAAACTATACTACAAGGCTGTGGGCTGTTACTTGCTAGGTAATCACATCCATTCTAATGGCTTTAAATGCTGACATGCTAACTCTCCCAATTTTAATTTCTAGCCCAAACTACATTTTTGAACTGTCTCTTGATATCTTCATTTGGATAACTTACTGGAATCCCAAATTCATCATGTTTGAGATCAAACTCTTGATTCCCCTCCCTACCTGGTTTTCCTTTTAGCTTTTCCCATTCTTAGAAAAACGGCACCACCTTCCACCCAGCAGTTCAGATCAGAACCAAGCCTCTGTGTTCGTCCTGGTTCTCCTTTTCCTGTGCCCTGTCATTCTGCCCTTCAACCACGTCTCCAATCTTTCCACCTCACGTCTCTCAATTGCCACCACGGTGGTGAAAGCTCCCATTACCACCGCTAGGCATCTGCCTCCTAAGCCATCTCTCTGCTTTCCACGGCATAACCACTTCGCAAACATGAATCAGATTATGTCTCTCCTTTGCTTAAACTCCCCAACTCACCTTAGGAAGAAATCCCAACATCTGACCCTGGGCAAGGGCTCTGGCATGCCCCGGGCCCTGCCCGTTTCTCCCCTCACCCTGGTGGTCTTCTTGGAGTTGCTGCAGCTCTGCCCAGGCCTCTCCCACCTTGGGACCACCTTCTGTGCCTGCCGCTGTGTGGGGTACCTGCCCCTCTTCACAAGGCTGGTTTCTTCTCGTCCTGTCTCAGTCTAACTGTTGCCTCCTCTGAAATCCCTCCTCTCTCCAAAGTAGATGTCTGGATCCATACTCCATTCTTCTTTCTTGTACCCCATTTACAATAATTTCTATTTATTTACTTGTTTATCATTGTGTACTATATTGTCAGGTAGATGAAGGCAGGAACATTCAGGAGGTATACACAGCACCTCACGCGGGCCTGGGCCCAGGGAGTATCTGCTGAATGAATGGGTCACTGCAGCAGCACACATACCTTAATGCTCCATCTCCGAAAGGCTTTCAAACAGTTTTTAGGTATTTAAAAGTGTTTATTGGGGGGGGGGGGGGGGGGGGGGGG
>NW_007726978.1:237913-276862 GCF_000696425.1 Galeopterus variegatus | reverse complement strand
GGGGGGGGGGGGGGGGGGGGTAGAAGAGAGATTGGATAAGGGGCATAAAGAATAAGTATGATTTGTAGCAATGAGTATGCTAATAAAAAATAAAATAAAAAAAAGAAGTGCTGATTTTGGTTTTCTTTGATAAAAAAGACATACGAATGCATTCCCTCTCCAGGAAATTAATGCCAGATTCGTTGCCCAAAACTGTAACATGGAGCTTTTAGCTATTTCTTCAACTACTTGCTACAATGTCTTATAATCCTACTCCCTGCTCCTCCTCTTAATGTGTATATATAACATACCTGCATGGTGTATGAGTGGTGAGTTTATCACTTTATTCTTAGCATATGAACTGAAGCTGTTTTCTACGAGCCAAGGAAACACGTGAATAAAACAGGAATGTTTAGTTAAATAGGAATACTGTCTTTAAAATGTCTAAACATAGCTAAGCCACCTCTCAAGATCAGTCTGGTTAACATAAACATGAAATTGCATTGACCTTTCAGACAGCTATTTCTTCATTTAATTTCTTACATTTAATACCTTTTTATTTGATTCTTCTACCCACAAATGTGTGAAATGGATTTGCACTTACATAATTTTAAAAACAACTATTTTTTGACAGTTCCTTATTAAAATAATTTGTCCTGATTGAAACTTATCTATTAAAAATAAGGACTTGGGCCGACCCTGTGGCTCACGCGGGAGAGTGCAGCGCTGGGAGTGCCGAGGCCGCGGGTTCAGATGGCCGGTGCGCTCACTGGCTGAGCGCAGTGCAGGCAACACCAAGCCAAGGGTTACAATCCCCTTACAGGTCGCAAAATAAATAAATAAATAAATAAATAAAAATAAAAATAAGGACTAGAAATCCTTAGAGAAGAGCATTAGACAAGAAGTTCTGTTTTGACTCTGATTCTGCTACAATCAAAGTTTTCGACAAGTCTTAACACCTCTGTTTTTCTGTCTGTTAAAAAAGGAAGGGAAGCGAGGGAGGGAGAGGGGGAGGGAGAAAAAGAAACTGGGCTGAATGGTCTCTGAAGTCCGTTTCCACTCAAAATATTCCTTTTTCTGTTAAAAAGAACTTGTCCTTAATATACAGAGGTCTGCAAAGCAGAACGATAGCAGCTACCATTTGTTGGGGGCTTATTATTACGTGTGATGCACTAGACCAAAAGCTTTAGTGGGTTATCTCACTTAAAAGACACATGAATTTAGGATGATTATTCTCCCACTTTATACGTAAAAAACAAACTTGGGCCAAAAAACTCAGCCACATAGTTTCTGCTTGTTTTTTGACAGACACAATCCTCAATCACCAAAAAGAGAAATGGCTGAGTAGATGGGAAATATTTATGAACTCAGAAAATGCAAATCAAAATGAGACTTTTAAAAACAGAACTTTTGGCAAAATCTGTTGTGTTCAGGAGGCCCATGCTACATGCCACTGCCTGCCAGCCAAAGTAAATATGTTTATCCAACCCTTCAAAGTCAACAGCTGTAATGTTCTCTTCAGAAGGTAGGATTTCACAGACAAGCTAAGCAATCATATATGTATTCATTTTCCAAATTCAAGCACAAATCTGAAATACCTCAAGTAAAGAAAGATATTTCCAATAAAATAAGAGGATAACTCAAAACTAATCTTTAGGCAGGCATAAATGACAATGTAATTTAGGAGAATATTAACATCAGGATAATCAAAAATTAAATATACTAAGGAAACAATGTACAAAAATCACATTTTAAATGAAGTGATAGTTGAACTCCACAATTTTCTCTGGAAAACTAATGTAAAAAGTTAATGAGTTTTATACCAGGAATTGTACTGTTTATGAACTATCTGCCAAATTTTACGTGGGTCTTTTTATTCTATGTATCTAAATGTTTTCAATTGGCATCAAATACATTTACTTCTTTTTTTTAAATCTGGTAAAGTACCATTTGATGAAGCCAACTTCCAGAACTAAACTTAAAACAACTCACCATACTAAACCCCCTCTATCATGGGTTAATAGACACCCCAAGAGCAGTTTAAAAAACCAGAAATACTTTGAAGCACCTGTATCTCACACAATTGGTCTCAAAAATGGCATCTGATATACTGAGTACAAAGATCATAACTTGATCTTTGTATTTAACATACTAATATCAAGCAACTGTAACTGTGAAACCACACAAAAAGCTATAGATTTTCAGATAACCAAAAAATAAATCACATCTTTCATCATTATATCATATATAATCTGCTTTACATGCACAGTAAGGGGAAACTTTACTTTTCTCTCTGTCTTCCTACAGGCAGCACTCACATGTGTTCTTGTATGTTGAGAAACACATCTTCAATGAGTAAAATATTCTTTGATACCACATTAGATAGATACACCCTGGGAAACTGTAATGTTTATATCCTTCAAGTTGCTCAGTGATGTAAAATTAGAGGACTTAGCAGAATGTCTTGGCACATAATAAATTATACACTGTTGATACCATCACCACCACTTAGGGAACTGAAGAATAATTTACTAATATAGTGGCTTTTTAAAGAAAATCAATCTACCTCCTCAAAAATTCCAGTATTTCTTTAAAAGGCCAAATTATAATGAAATCTGTGATAGTTCTACTAGTATATAGTAAGGTGGTTGTAGTATACTAAAAATTTCAAGGTTACTGGATAGTTTAGGAAGTCTTTGTTTTTTAGCTATACCCAAACTGAAGCTAAACTGAAAGGCAAATTATATGAAAATTCTCAAAGCAGGAAAACTATTTTCTATAGTAATATAAGATTCTATTTTTTAAATGGAAAAGTAATGATTAAGGAAGAATCCGTTTCTGTGTAACAAATATAAATGTGTCCATCTACCTGATAGGTATAAAAATATCAGTACAAGAAATATAGCTAAATCTAAGTATACTAAGCCAGAAGAGCAACATATTTCATTGAAAGTGTTTTACAATCAGAACAGTATGGTTTCCTATGTTTAAGATCTATTTATTATGTTATGTTTACAAGTAGCAAAGTCCCTCCATTTTTCCAGGTGAATATACATGAATACAAAAAGCTGTTGACTTCTACACTGCCCGCCCCCACCCCCATCCGATTTGGGTCAATAGGAAGTTGTGGCTTATACGCAGCCTCCTGGAGTAGCAATGGTTTCCTCTTTAACTGGGGCTTGAACTCTAACACTCTAATCAGTCATCCTCTTGCTGATTTCTTTTCTGTCAAAGGAAACCAAGAGAACATGAAAACAACACATTGTAATTGGGATATTTGTTCATCCAAGATCACTCTTTTTGTCATCAAGTACAATTTTCTAGAGGTCCTGGCAAAAGATGTGGTTGAAAATTACCATGGAAAAACATGCCCTAACTGATTCATTAGACTAGTTTACCACTTTGGCTCCTGTGCAAATTATCCTCAGACATTTGAATATTTTCTACTCGTTCTTCCATATGGAAAACACTCCTACACAGAAATACAAATATTCACATTTCCCTTGGAGTAACCATATCAGAGAACTGATCTTCTCTTAGACCTATAACAATATACATACTTTCTTCAAAGTAAATAATAATATAAAATTTTTTCAAGAAGCATGTACATCATAAAAACATTTTCTATCATTCTAATCAATAAATTATTCCTTCAGCTTACATTTCATATTCATTATAAAATAATCTAACTGGTAATTTTGTTCCTTTAATTCATAATCATCAAATAAAAGTCTAGGTGGTATAAGACTAAAATGAATTATTACAAAGCCAAGTTGCAAAACAATTTGAAAAGATGACCAGTATTCTAAATATGCATAAACTGTACCAGTTTAAGGAAGTCTATTAGTTTGTGAGCATCTTCCCCAGTAGAAAGGTCTACAAAGTCCTTGGGCAGTCGATAGCTTAGATAGGGGCTAGGCTGGACTGTCACCTCACTGTTGGTGCAACGGAAAGCTGGAGAATCCTTTACAAATGAAAAAAAAGAAAGTCCGTGAGGAATTTTTTTTTAGGTCTATTCTCCTAAGTAAAAAATATCCTAGCATAACAATTTCAACTCCATGTTCTCTTCTGTACTAGATAAGAAAATAAGATTCTAAAGTAAAGAAGGCACCAAGGCTTTGAAATAATCCTACATATTCACTAGAAAATCTGAAGAGTATCCCCATGGAGAAGTAGGCTGATCCCTAAATGCCACCAGAGTGCAACCATTCAGTGCCACAAGTGGGTTATGGATTATGGATCTCTTTAGCCACTGAGTGGGCCAGGGCCTGAGGCCAGTCATCTCTGACCTGGAGCAATCCCATATAATAGCCAGAATGCTTTATAAATATTATTTTTTTACAGGTGTGCAGTTGGGAAGTACTGTCTTACAGAAGAGTTAATAGTGAGAGCAAATGAGTGCTTTGAATTCCTTAACACTGTTGTACTTCTTATAGGTCATTTAATCTACTTGTGTATCTTTCACATCATCTATGTAAACCTGCAAATTCAGTATTGGGTTTAACGAGTCTTTGCATTCTTTAATGTACTTGCTTAGACTCTTGCATATAATATTTACATGTTTCCTTGTGCCAAAAAGGATTTCAGAGACGAAAAGCCTTGGGTTTGGACTTCCTGGGTGGCAGAAAGGTAGGTGAGGATGGATAGTGTCCAGCAGAAGGAGACAGGCTGGCAACTTGAATGGATCAGGACCACGGAGCCCTAGAAAGCAGGCCACATTTCATGATAGACACACAGACTGATCATCTGACAAACAGTTATGAAACACCTACTTTGTGCTGGACTTTGTTCTGGGTTGGGACATAAATTGGTAAATAAGTCTGGGAAATAGACAGTAAGCAAGCAAACAAATAAATTAGCAAGATCATTTTAGGTAGTAAAAAGTGTTAGTGTTATGGAAATAGAGAAACAGGGCACTATACTAGGAAGATGACAACGTAGACTACTTTAGAGGGATGGTCAGGTAAGACCTTGCTATGGGGGTGACATCTGGGCTGAGAAGTGACTAGGGTGAGAGAGCATCCTTGGGAGGGCGCAGGAGCAGAACTGTCTTGGAAGACAATGCAAATACGAGTGCAAAGACCTAAGGCCAGGTGGGCTTTGCAGCTTCGTGGAACACAGGGACGGTAGGTCTGTGTGGCCTGAGCCCGGGGGAGACAGGCAGGTGGTGATGCTGGGGAAGGAGGCAGCAGCCAGTTCCTGGTTCCCTTTTGTCATGCCCCCACTGCCAGTATTTAGAAGAAATAAACAGATAGATAAAGGATTTTCAGTCACAGTTAACCTTGTACAAACTGCTTCTGTCCAATAATTGTGTCCCTCATATTTAAAAATAACACCTGTGCTGGATAATTTACATTCTCCTTTCATGTCTCCCAGATTTAATGGCCCACTACTGTAAGATGCCAGCAGGGACAAAATTCCCCCATTCATTAATCTGACAAACATTAATTGTGCCTGACATTGTGCTAAGCCCTGCAGACCCATCGAGAACAAGAGAGACACACCACCCCTGTTCTCAGAAACTGGCAGTCTAACGCAGGACGTGGGCAAGTCAACAGGCAGCTTGGCAAGTGCCATTGTAGGGTAAATACTGATCTGACTCAGAGCTGGAGACACAGGGCCAGAGAGGGCCCAGGACAGAGCGATGATGAGAGGAAATGTTTCAGAGATGGGCAGAAGAAAAGATGCTCACAATAAAAGCACAGCAGCAACCAGGAAAGCAGGAAGAGCCCCAGGAGGACAGTGGGTGTCACAGAAGCAAGAACAAGAAAGAAGGTGATGTGTTCAAGTCCCACCAGGTGATGCAGGAGGAGGAAGACTGCATCGTTCACTGGTACTCGCAAGAAGCCACTAGAGGCCTTGCCAAGCGTGGGTTCTGGTGAGTGGCAGGCAGAAGCCAAAAGCAGAGGACTGAGGAGTGTGCAGGTGATACAGGTGAGAGGCAACAGGCAGCAGGAGGGACAACTGTCTAAGGAAGCTGGCTGTCATGAGGTGCAACTGCTGGGGGTTTACAAAAAGGACGTTAGGTGACGGCCTGAGGGAAACCAGGATGCTCCCACTTCTGTAAAAAGGGACAACTGTCTAAGGAAGCTGGCTGTCATGAGGTGCAACTGCTGGGGGTTTACAAAAAGCACGTTAGGTGACGGCCTGAGGGAAACCAGGATGCTCCCACTTCTGTAAAAGTGTGTGTGTGTGTGTGTGCGTGCGCGTGCACGTGTGCACAAAACAGAGAAGCCTGGAAGAATACTACTGAAGTGGTAATGATGGCTATTCCTAGGTAGTAGGGTTTCAAGTCCTGCTTCTTTCTAATTCTCTCTGTTTTCTTAAGTGACCACGTAAAACCAACAGTATTTTCGAAAAGATTAAACGATCACCAGATAATACTAAATGAAAAACTCTGGATACACAATTGCATATATAGCATACCCTCATTTACTTAAAAAGGTTTATGTGTATGTATAAATATATGTTATAGACCAAAATGTAAAAAGCAGCTCAAAAGGCAGTAGGATTGTAGGTGATTTTATATTTTTCTGTAAAAATGAGCATGCATTACTTTTACAGGCAGATTAAAGCAATACAAAGTTATTGCTTAAAGAAAGTTTAGCAGTGAAGGTGAAGAGAAAGGAGAGAGTAGCTGGGTGGAGAAATGGGGTGGAAGGTTTTGTTTTTTAAGATGAAAGATACCTGAACCCAGCTAAATCCTCATGGACAGGAGCTGGTAGAAAGGAAGAGAATGGAAAACTAGCACAAGGTATATGAAGAGCAGATGGAGAGGTTAGAGTTAGGAGGGGTGGGTGAATTTTCGGGATGGATGACAATTCAACTGAGTGAATTCTCATAAGTGGATTCTCTCTTCCCACGAAGGAGGAAATGAAATCATCTGAAGAAGGGAAGGGATGATGGGAGGGAAGACTTGAGGAGCATGGAAAAGGTGTGAACTAGCCACTGCAGATAATGCAAGAGAAAGGATAGTAGGGAAACTGGCCATAAAGCCAGAGGTCATGACTGCGATGACACCGCTCTGTGCTGTGGGCCTCGCTCTCCATCTGCGTGCACAGCAGAGGCAAGGTCAGAACAGACAGATGTGTGAACTGGCCCAGGGTTGAGATTCCTCCAGGTGGGGCGTGACAGAAGGAGCAGAGAGAAAGAAAAAGAACTAGAAAAAAATGTACCAGATGGTCACTATTTCTTTATATGAAGTAAAATGAATGAAACACAGTGTACACCCTTCGTGATCACCTCCATGGGCAAGTCACTATCAGTGAATCTATGCACTTCCCAGGGATCCTGGTCATTGCCTTTCCATGTGTCTAAAGAAGAAGCAAGCAACTACTCAGTGGATTAAAAACGGTTTCTTTAAGTCTTCTTTGAAAAGAGTCTTACCTGCTCCTGAGCATCTCCTTCACTAAAATCGCCTTTTAAGTTTTTCCCAGATATCAGTTCTTCCCAAGTAAACAGTAGTGAATCTGTGACTTCACCAAATGGATTAAAGTCAATTAGCCACACCTTCCCCTGTTATACACAGAGAAAAAATTAAGTATAAAATAAAAACAGAGTCTACATTCTGTCTTATTTGAATGATGTTCTCCATGTTATTTTCCCCAAAAGACAATATTAAAAATCTTACAACTTATTTCAAAAGATAGTTCCTCCAGGTCCCATCTGAGAAAGGGCCACCTGTCTAGGTAAAGTAGACAAAGTTCTAAAGGAAAAATCACCTCTGAAGGCAGAGAGGGGACTCAGGAAGGAAAAGCCCTGATGATGACATGTCTTCCAACTCCTGCCTCATGTCACATTAGAATCTTATGTCAAAAATCCAAGCAGTAAAAAGGAAAATGTCACAAACAGGTGCACCTGCCATGATATGACTGAACTGCTTCCCAGAGTGTCTTCAATGCTACTTTCAGGGCAACTTTCTGGGCAGAGGCAGGGAGGAGCTAGCAGCTCTCACAGCACCTTCTGATTCCTAAAAGGCTGCTGTGCAGGGGGGGTTTTTATTAACAAACTACAAGAAGTATGGAAATGCTCAGTTTTCTTTAAATATTAATGTCATATTTATTTTGTCTGTATGATAGAGCTTCATAGCATATAAAGGGGAGATGGAAAAAAATCAACCTTTGAAAGAAATTTCTACCTTTTTCTATTCTGAGAATCCAGCTGGGCAACCAGATGGACTCTAGCCTCAGGGAAAGAACACTTCTGACCTGGTCAGACTGCAGGTGGTTAGAGACAGGTGCACCAAGGAAGAAACTGGAGGGGCACTGACATAGCACCACTGGGCAATGTGTGCAGTCCTTCCCACAGAGTAAGGCCAATGCCTTTGCTCACAAAAATCTACGTGACTGTAGGAGATGAATGTTTCCTTGAAATTGTTATCTTGGTTCCTTTTGATTTTTCTCATTGAAACATTCACATGTTTGCACACCGTTTTGCTGTTAATAATTTTTCCTATAAATGTGTAGCTGTCATGTCTTGATCATACAATAAAAATTACATATGTCTATGGAACAAGACTGCTGAGCCAGCATTACTAATATCTAGCCCAGCTTCTCACCTGGGTGAAAGCAAAATTGGAAAATGAAACCTCTGATTAGGCTTGCTTCAAACATCAGAAACTTCCAGTAAGTGACAGAGAATTATTATGGGAAGTTTTCACCATGCTCCATTTGGGTGATTTTCTTATTGAATACAATCCCCAGGAGAAATCCTGCAAATGGCTCTTGCTGCCTGTGATGTTTCCTCATCTCAATTTGGCACCCACTTCTACATTCCTGGACTACAGGAAATCATATCAGCCTCCCATCAACTTCTTGGTATGGTGTCAGCTTTGTTTTGGGGGGGCTATTACTAAGATGTCTTTTATATACTGTATGTTATATTAACAAAATGGATATTTCCTACCCTCCAAACCCCTTCTACCTGACTTTTTATAAACGGTAAAACCATCTCATTATTAAAAGAAAAAACAACCATGGCACCTGTTAGTATAGAAATACTGAGCTCTATAAAGCAAAAATAAGCCACACTGCAAAAAACCAAAACATACTTAAAAACAAAAAAGAGTCACCACAATTAGCTGGCAGAGTTTGCTCTACAGTTCAGAATTAATCCTCTAATACAAAATAATAAAATAAAACTGGTTACAATCAGGCAGAAAACAAGGATTAGGATTTTACAGCTATTAACATGTTTTTCATGTGAAATCTCAGACAAAAAACATCCTGGCAAATTAATTCTGTTTTTAGGCAATCCATAAGAAAAGTGCAGTCATAACAGCGTTCCTTGTACCTACTAACTGACCATCCGCCTACCCAAATAAATTTCTGTGTGCCAGACACTGTGTTAGGCATTGGAGTATAAACATCAGTAACAAAGAAATCTATTCCTTCAAAGAGCTCAGCCTCTGTCAGGATGCCCCCCCTACCCCAAATCAGAACATAAAATGATCCAACAATTATAATACAGAGGGAAATCTGCTTTAACAGAGGCAAGAATAGGGTATTATGAGACTCCAGTGGGGTATTCCGAGAACCTGGCTAAATGTGCATGTTGAGGCTGAAGAAGCTTCCCACAGTAACTTGGAATGTGAAGGATAATAGTGATGATAATCCGGGTGGAAGAAGGAAAAGTAGATGATTTCAGAGAAAGCAGCAAGAACACTAAAACCTAACATGTGCAAAGGCCATGCGATGACGGCCCCATTCCAGGAAAGGATATTTCGGCTAGAGTATAAAACACATGAGGGCTCCAGAGACATAGTGGGCTAAGGTAACTTTAAACACTTCCTGTTCCCAACAGGATGAAATTCACATTAAAATAATCCTTTTAAATATACAAATGAGATTTACAAGAAGAAAGGCTAATTCACAGGAGTCAGAAATGAAGAGGATCCTGAAAAGCAGAGCTAGGTGTACAAACATGCTGTGGGAAACCTTAGAAGGGTTTTCCTCCTGGGAACCCAAGGGCATGGGTTTTAACATGCACAGAGGACGAGGAGACTGGCCATGAGGAAGGGAATCAGAACTAAGAAGTGAACTTCAGAGGGCTGCAACCTCAGTAAAGGGAGTATAAGGAAAAAATCCTAAAGACTGGAATAGGAGGCAACGAAGTTGTCCTTCTGTGACTGGGTTCTGGGGAGCATGGTAGAAGCAAATGAAATATGTGAAATTTAAGATCTTTGAGATTCTCACAAATAAAAAATATAAGTTCACTAAAGATGAACTCAAAGTAAAAATAAATGAATTGATTTACAAAACCAAAGGGAAACAAACAACATGAATAAAAGTCTGCAACTACAACAAGCTCCGGGAACTTGGGAAAGTCATCATCAATCTGAAGGACAATATAAAATAAAGATATTGGGCCGGCCCGGTGGCGCACTGCTACAGTGCGCTGGTTGGGAGCGCGGGAGCGCTCCCACCGAGGGTTCGGATCCCACATACAGACCGGTTCCCGCTCACTGGCTGAGCGAGGTGCAGGCGCAACATCGAGGGTTGCGATCCCGTTGCTGGTCTCGGTCCAGTACGGGCGCGACACTGAGGGTTGTGATCCGTTGCCGGACACAAAAAAAGACAAAAAAAAATAAAATAAAATAAAATAAAGATATTGGCTTCGCGACACTGAGGGTTGCGATCCGTTGCCGGACACAAAAAAAGACAAAAAAAAAAAAAATAAAATAAAATAAAGATATTGGCATAAGTTCTTGGTGAGATGCTTGCAGGAAAATATTATAATTAGATCAGAGAGATTTTTTAAAAAGTACATTTTTAATCTATGAGTTCGTTAAGGACAGGGCCCATGTCTTGGTCATCTCAGCATCACTAGCACCTATCTTGATTCCTGGCATGACCATAATAATTGTTTATCAAGTAAATGGTGTTGGTGTATTGATAAGACTTGAATTGATGTCATATAAGTAGTGGGAAAGCAATGAAGGATTTTTTAGCTTAGAGAAAAGAAGACTGAAGGAGAGGGAAGGAAAAGTAAAGCTAGGAGGATAGCACAAAATGTGCCTGTGGTAACTGTGGACGATTGTAGGTGGTTGTTAAGACCACTTCCCTCCACTAAGAAATGGTACTGTATTTTCCAACCCTTGAATCTAGGCAGAATCTGTGCCACTTCAACTAAGAGAATAGAGAGTAAGTGATACTAGGCCCAGTCTTCAAGAAAACTGGCAGCTTCCACTTCCTCTTTCTTGGAACCCATCCACCATGTTATAAGGAAGCCCAAGCAGCTACAAGGACAGGCCCACCTGAGGCAGAATTGAGGCACCTGGCCATCAAACCAAAAAAAAACTAGAAATTGAAATTGTACTGAAATATCACTTCTCTACCAAAATCACCCAAAGAACCCTAAGTTTGCCCATGCAGTCTGTTGGCAAACTTTGAGGAAACACATAGGAACTGTCATACATTCTTGGTGGGATTTTCTGGCATAACTTCTATGGAGGTTAACTCACAATACCAACCAAAATTAAAACACATTTAACCTTTTGAGCCAGCAATCCCACTTCTAGGAATTCAACCTGTAGATATACCTGCACATGTATGAAAGGATGTGTGTCCAGGATTATTCATCACAGCACAGGTTGCAAAAGACTGTAAACAACCCATGTGTTCATTGACAGGGAAGTGGTTAAACAAACTCCATAGTATATCTGCATAATGAAATACTATGCCATTGTAAGAAACTCGAAAGCTCTGCAAGAGATACCATCTTTTAAAAAGCAAGGTGCAGAGTGTATATCATATGCTAACTCCCGCATTAAAAAGATGGAAAAAAATTGGCTTATTGCTTTATTTTGCCTCAAGAAATGCTGAAAGGATACATAAGAAATTATCAAAGTGCACCTGTAGGAGTGCAGAGGGACAGGGACTACAGTGAGACTTCCTACACATATTTTCACATTGACTTGATTTTCAAACAATGTGAATGTGTTATCAATTAAAAATTTAAACATGACTCAGTAGGTTTTACAGAGAGTAGGTGCCAGGGGCTACAGTACTGGGAGGGTCATGAGGGCATTCTGGAGAGTGATGGAGCAGTTCTACATCTTCATTGTGGTGATGGTTATAGGACTGGATGTGTTTGTCCAAACTCAGAACTCTACAGTAAAAAGGATGAATTTTACTCTATGTACATCACATTGCAAAAAATATGACCCCTCCAAAATCAGTAGTTTTCAGTAATTTAAAAATATAAAAGAAATCAAAACTCAAAGATACACTATTAAAAAAAAAAAAAAAGAACAGGCAGATCTGAAAAGGAATTAAATAGAATCTTAAAATGAAAAACTACAGTTGATAAAATTTAAAGCTTAATCGATAGGTTAAATGTATCTGATCAGACATAGCTGAAGGAGAACTGGTAAACTAGAAGATATATCTGAGAAAATTATACAACACAGGACAGAGAAAGAGGCTGAAAATGAGAAGTTAAGAGAAATGGAGAAAAAGTGAGAAGCTCTAACATACCCCTAACAAGAGTTCAAAAGGACAGAAGAGAGAAAAGAAAGGGGAAATGTTTTAAAAGATAACAGCTGAGAACTTTCCTCATTCCACAAAGGGAAAAAACTCTTACAGACTTAAAAAGCATGACCAAAAAGACCAAAAAACAAAAAAAGACAAAAAAGAAGGAATGCAAAGCAAAGCCAGACGACAGTGGAACAGCATCTTCAAAGTGCTGAGTCAACAGAACTGGTCACCCAAAAATTCTATACCCAGCTAAGCCTGTCACTCAAGCATGAAAGCTAAACAACACCCCTTTCAGCCAATGGCTGAGGAAACTACTAAAGGATACACTACGAGAAAGAAACTGGATCCACAAAGAAGTGAGAGGCAAGAAGCACTGGTGAACAAAGAAATTGAATAGTGACAATAATGACTAACTTAGGGGGTGTAAAAACAAGGTGGAAATAAAAATCAGAAATCAGATGTAAGACAAAGGTGGGTAGTTCCTTACCAGTATTCTAAGGTCTTTACATCATGAGGGCAATAGGAAGTGAAATTAACTTCAGAGTTTATTAAATATCCATATTAAGATTTAATGGTAACTAACAAAATAACAGGAGTTAAAAACAAAACTTCAAAATCATTTGGGGGTTGGGGAAGTGGGGCAGGTTGGAAACAATAAGGAAAATCTAGTCATCTAAATATGAGGGAAAAAAAACCAAAAAAACAAGGAAAAGCAAATAGAAAACTCAAAATAAGACAGTTGAAAACATTCAAATATCAAATACAATAAATGTAAACTAAACTCACCAGTTAAAACCAAAAATCGTCAGTGATTAAAAAAACAGAACCCAGCAATATACTATTTACAAGATTCATGCACACACCTAAAACATAACTAAAAATAAAAGGATGAAAAAGGTAAATTCTAAGATTAAAAAAAAACACCTATAATAATACTACTATCAGACAAAATACACTTTAATACAAAACACACAAGAGCATTATATTAGGGATAAAGAGGGTCCCTACCTAATCATGAGAATTCACTGGGAAAATGACACCATTCCGAACTAGCATTTGTCTAAGAACGTAACTTCAAAGTATATAACACAAAAACTGACAGAATTAGAAAGCAGGAGATTTTAACATACCTTGCTCAATAACAGATAAAGTAGACAAAAAATTAGAAAAGATATAGATTTTTTTCATGGTTTTTAAAGTTGTTTTTTTTTAAAAAAAAAAAAAAACATTTTAATGTGAAAGTTCAAACATACCCAAAAGTAGACAAATAGTATAAAGAACCCCATGTACCTACCACTTAACAGTTACCAATTCATGGCCAATCTTGATTCATCTTATTCTCATAATAAGAGCCCACCACAGCAAACAGTCAAATAATTAGCCTTAGAAGAGCCATTTTATAGAACACAGCTTTAAGCAGAATGCTAGCCATAAAGAAGTCTTTTTGTAACTTTGGTTCACAGCAATAGCTCATACAAAAATGCTATAACACTTAGAAAAGCAAGATAATAAGAGCTAATCAGTAACTTGCAGAACTAACCATAATTCCTTTGAAGTCTCAGCTGTCTGGGAAAATTGTTTGCCAGACAATGCCCATGTCCCAAGGATGAGTTGAAGAGTTTACAAGACTGACCATGAGATAACAAAAGCCCAGAGTCTTCAAGATTACAGGTAGCAGCCTCCTGACGGGAATAACCTCCCCACTTTGTTTCCCACACTTCTCCCTTTAAAAAACCTTGCTGATGCTCCTGAGCCTTTGAGGCAGTTTTAGTCTTTCTCCTCAGGTGCCTGATAATAAAGCTTCCAAACCTTGCATCAACACTGGACTGTCAGGTCTTTCATTTCTAGCAAAAGGGTGGCTGAACTTGGTACCTGTAACACCATCCCGTCTCCCAAAACCTTTATTATTTTGAAGGAATCCTTAGACATCATTTCATCTGTATGATATAGAAGACTTTAACAACACTACCAACAAGCTTAACCTGAAGACATCTACAAAATACTTCACACTTGAAATACTGTACTTTCTTTTTCAATCATACATAAGACCAAGTGTATTATGATCACTTAAGGAGCTTCTTAAAATACATATTTCAAGGCCACATCCCAGACCTACTGAATGGGTGGGCCACTGCTTTGATAGGTTAGAATCTACCAACACCAAGTCTACTTGCCTAGTCACCGTAAGAAATTAGACGTATCAAAGTGTTGCCAAGTCCAAACACACATCAGTTATATTTCATGTAAGAAACTACCACAAAAGAAGAGTTAGCTTTCCACAAGAATAGCCAAGAAATTATATATTCAAGAAAGTACCTAACATACTCTAATACGAGTGCCATTGAGCAAGTGCAAATGAGTTTTACACCATGATTTAGAACTCTTAGAAACTGGCATGTTTCCCACTTTTAAAAATGCAAATAGTTTCAGTTCTGTAAGACTGCATGTACTTATGTACATGTCCAACTTCACTTAAGACATTCTTAACTCTTTTACTAAATTAAACATTTGCACCTGTCAGTTCCACTAAATTATGGCAAATCAGGACATTTGCCACATATATATATATTGAGAGACCTTGGCAAATTCCAACATTTTTCAAATGCCACTGTATAATTGCCTCAGTTTTAGTACCTGTAAAATATGGGCAAATAATATATACCTCACAAAATTACATGGATTAAGTGAGATATCAAATTAAATGAATAAAGCCCTTCTGAGTAATGAGCATATTCAGGGAAATGGGGGATAAACTCCTCCAAGGTTGGAGTTTACCTTGTTTGAAGCTTCTTGTTAGAAGTGCACATTATAGGCACTCAATTAATGTTGGCTGCACGAATGATTTGGCTTGGCCCATGTCCATCGGTTAGAAGCAGAGCCGGAGCTAGAGTCGTGGACTCCTCTTGTTAGATCAGGTTCCTATCCATTCCATCACACTGGCTTCCCATCCTTCTCTAAGGATTATTTCCACACAGTTGAAACTTTGCCAAGTGACATCCTTCTTCTTTGCCAAATGTCAGTTTATAGCCCCTTTCTCTCTCTCTCATTTTTTTTGTGATTGGTTGGTATGGGGATCTGAACCCTTGACCTTGGTGTTATAACTCTGTGCTCTAACCAACTGATCTAACCAGCCAGCATTTCTAACTCAATAGATATCATCATCCTTGAAGACAGAAAGATGTCTTTTTACTTAACAGAGTTAAGTAAATAGTTATTTGGGGACAGGACCATATGGGCCATATCCTTTTGTCCAAAAAATGATTCAAAGGTACAACATGCCTCACTATGATGAGGCTGATCCGATCATGGAAAGGGAATGAGAAATACTCTCTTGGTGTGTGAGTAACATATTGGAAAACACACCTACTATCTACTTAAGAGATAAGTCAAAAAGCAGTAATCACAGGACAACATTTAGTGACTTAAACTTCTTTGAAAAGATTACATGTCTTGCCCAGTGAAATCTCTGCTGTAGGAATTCTTTATTAAGGCAGGTTTTTGTTTTCTTTTTCACTACAGAAGTTTTTGCCACTTTTAAAGCATAAATTTAAACTTTAAATTTAAAGAATAAATGTAGACTACTCTAATCCTCATCTTCAATCTAAACGTGACTCAAATCATGCTAAGAATCTTTTAATTGACTAAAAATAATTATCTGAATATCAAATGACAAATCCCTGGCCATATTTAAGTATGCAAACTTTACTATTTTAAGCAGGCCCAGATCTTAGACAAAAACGTAAAGTAGGAGGCAAAATGGCCATTTACCCACTTGTTAAATTAGTAATCCCTAAGACTGTGGCACATAATTATTTAAGATATGATGTTTCCTAATGTCAGGTATATTTTAAGGGGAGACTGTGACCATTGTGAATTTCAAACATCTTAGTTTGAGAAAATATTTTTTGAGCAGTAGATCTTTCACACACATAATGGCTGTGTACACTGCTTGTTTGTAAGCCCTGCCCTGATTTTAAAGCATATCAAGTATAGTTTTTACTTACCCTACTGTCTCTATATATATCGAATACAACTGTAAAGGAGAAAAAAACTTGAAGTTATTAATGAACTGATATTTTCATGATCTAAGTCTCCTTTTGAAAATAAAAGTGCAATTTATTACTAGTTAATCAAACAGCAGAATATAATTGACCTCGAAGACTCAATGCTTCTAAATCTCAAAACTTCAAATATAAAAAGGCATCCTGCAATGTTTTATTTACATCACTTTGCTTTCCTTTTCTCTATTTCCAACATTAATCTCTTATATTTAAAAATTCAAACCAAACATCAACATCATCTCAACTAGTTCACCACTATAAACTGGTTATAAGGGAATGAAGGAAGCTGCCACTGAGGAAAGTACTAGTGAAAGGAGCATCAGTCACTTATTTTGAAATAAAATGAGTAAAATTTGTAATAATAAAGCATAAAATCTAACTATGCTTATGGCATGATCCATCTTTTTAAAAATCAAATCTATCAAGATTCCAGTCTTGGCTAGCAGAGAAAATGTAAATCATAACATATAATTTTAAGATGTATGAAAACTCTCTCACATAATATTCTTTCAATTCCTAAAAACAACCCACAGTTGTTTACTTTGTAATTGGTGCTGTGTTTGATCATTCAAGCAAAGAAGCTAGAAATGTAGGACTATGTTCTCTGTAGATAAACCCTTTGAAGTAGAAGGGTACTTCCAAAAGGTTGTGGAAAGATTGGTATTAGGTTAATCCTATTTTTCCATGAACTTTTTGAAATATCTCATACACAATCAAACATCTAAAACAACAGGAGAGAGAACTGTCTTGGTATTAAAAATGGGTTCTAATTAAATGAGGTGAAATTAACACGCAAACCATCAGCAATACCAAATAGTATTACAGTAAAAAGCTTATATAACAGTATTTTAAATCCAGTTTTTAAAATATGCACCACAGTGAAATAAGGTTCAGTAATATTATGTATTTCATTTCATTGGGTTAATAAAAAATACTCACAGTCTTCATCTAAGAATTTATACTGTATGTGTTTCCTGAAAAAGTCTTGTATGCCTCTGCAAATTTCTTCCTTTTGTTTAGAAATATGATCATAGTATTGTGTGTAGTCCCTTTGAGAAATACCTGATGAGAAAAATATTTTACATTCTGCTATTATACAATATTCTTTTCAAAAACACCAGCATATGATTTAAACTTTTTTTTTGAGAGAACCATGAAAGCAGATCAGCAGACCGGTCTGATGAATACTACATTACACATTATTTAACCTTTATTTCTGTTATTGGGCATGTTTCACTAATTTCTGTTACTGGGCAGCTGTACAGATTCACATGGATAGTCAAATTGTAAAGTTCATGTTGCCATGCATTCTTACTTTTGCAGTTATTTTCATTTAGTACAATGGAAAAAATTCAAAGTCATAAAAAGACCTGTTATCTAATAAATAAAAGAAGCAATTTTAAACCTGTAAGCATAATCAATTGCTGCTACTTTGATTTTTCCAAGGAAGCCTCTAAAAATTGGTATTCTCTTCCTCTTTCTTTGGGAAAATTTAAAATATCCCTCATCACATGCCTGCCATTTTCATATTGTACTTCATAGAATGTGCACTCTATTTTTCTTGTTCATACATGCTACTCTGCCTTCACAAGCCTGATCTTTCAAGCCATGGAAAAGTAAACATTACTTTTTCCAAAGAGACTTGCTTATATTATTCCAAATACATTAAAGGGACTATTATACAAACTCCCTCAATTTGCTCCAGTCCTAGGAAAAAGGTCTCTGCTCTGAAGTAAGGGCTTCCAATTCCTTGATTAAGGAATTTGATACGTGCTGCTATGACTGACTTCATTAGCATACTTATACTGAAGTTTTTTTCAGGAATATTTAACAATACAATAAATTCAAACATCCTGAGTTTCTTTTAGTTAGGTTAATAAATTTCAACATCACATTCAATGAATAAATTGTGTTCATTTGATTCTATTCAAATTACACTTTTCTTGGTTGAAGACAAATTTTACTTCATGGAAAACATGCATAGATAAAAAAGAACAAATTATCTTTAATATTTAACTTGAATAAATCATAGCAACCTGAGAGGAAAGAAAATGGGTGACTTTTAGAGTAATTTGTCCACATATTTTCTCTTGCTAGAGTAATAAACAGTGCCCCAATAACAGAAATAAACATTCAAAACATGGCTTTCTATTTTGCCTAAAATAAGCAATCTATTGTTAGTAACACTTAGGAAAGTCTCAAACAGAAAGCTGGTAATATTACACATATTCTAAATCAGGAATGGTAATGGCCATCACTTTCACCTCTGGAATCCAGAAAGACATGATTAATTTACAATACCTTTTCTTTGTGGAAACTGAATATGGGCTCAGGATCCTTATCAACACAGCATTATAGAGAGTCAGAGCCAACTGGTGGAAACTGAGATTTAAACTGATCTACATCCCTGTCCTAATTACTAGAAACTTACTTCCATCAAAAGCTTGTCTTTTTTTAAAGATCACTTTAAAGATTTTCAAGGGTAAAAAAAAGCTCACCAATAAGCTTATTTTCCTTGACAAAACATCGGAACTCAGCCCCAGGAATTAATTCACACCATTTTCGGAGAACAAGCTGTAGACAAAGGAAAAAATGTAACAGGACTATGTAATAAGATCTAATAGACAATTTTATGCCAAGAGTGTATCTTAATTGCCATTATCAAATGGTTTTAAAAAAAATGAGGCCTCATAAAACATTCTTGACATAAGATGTAGGGAACAGAGTTGTGATCTATTATTCTAATAAGCAGGGAAAATTGTGCTAAAATTCTCCATGACAGAATGCACCTTTGTCACTCCTCATTTACCGTTTTGAGAATTCTGACGTAATTCACAACACCAAAGGTGACTACATCAAATCTTATTACCATTGTGCTACAAGGTGCCCTGTAATTCACATGTTCTGTACCCCTTTAGGAATATCAAAAAATAAAATAATTTCAATGTTATTGACATTAAGCACCACTCTATAATCCTTACTCTGATATAATTATTATTAAGGTTTATCACAAAAAATCACCATAACCCTTTCCATGATTTTCTCATTATTTAAAAGCAAACCAATTCTATCAGTAGCCCAGGTCATAAATAGGTCTTTTATTACTGTAATTAATAATTATTTAATATATAAACTGTCAAGTACTATCGAATTACTGCAAATTTAGAAATAGAACAGTTGACAAATGTATGCTTCTCTTTGTGTTTTTAAAATGTTCTTTGGAGACAACCAGTCCTGTTATGCTGCAGCATTAACTGATAATAAACGGCGAACACACCCACCCTCCCTATCCTGCACACACCTCTTTGCCCTTCAAGACCTGTGAGATGGAACTTGAAGTACTCTAGGTTAAAAACAATCAGATTCAGATGAGTGGAGAGTATAAAGGTTTTTTTTTTTTTTACAGAATATGTATATTCCGTAGCATGTGTATACTCTATGTGTATATATATGCTATATATGTATTCTATATATATTCTTTTATATATATGATATATTTCACACATTTAAAAATTCAGTGGCTCTAGGTTCCCAGAGAAACCAAATCCAAAACAAAATTTTTTTAATCCAAAAAATTTCCTTCATTTCACTTAAGAATAAATAGTAATTCTCAACACATCTTCACCTAGGATTATCAATGTCATCAAGGAAAATAAAAGTTTCTTACCTCATATTCCATACAAGGATCTGGAGAATCATCAGTACAATGAACAAATCTTTGGAGGGAAAAAAGGCAACTGAATCAGTTTTTTTTTCTTTCTGGTGTCAGCTTACACAAACACATTACTTTTATTTAACATGAGAGTAATGTTTTACTAAAAGCATCCAGAAACAGGAGACTAATTCAAATTTGGTGAACATTTACTAAGCATTATTCAATGCTACGCATTAGCCTAGGCACCCTGAGATGTTAACTCATTTATTCCTCAAAACATTGTGAGCTATTATAATCACAACAAAAGTGTCATCTCCATTTTTCTGTCAAGAGGCAAAGAAACTGAGACCCAGAAAAGTCCAAATTTGGCAATTAAGCCAGGACTATAACTCAAATGGCCTAACTCCAGATTCTCAATGAAGGCAAGAAGGTACGGGCATCGTATACATTCACATGTATTCATCCTAGGTCTAAGCCGAGAGGTAGACATTTACTTTGTCAACATTAATTCTGCCATCGAAGCCACACAGGTGATCTATATAATCACAACAAAAGTGTCATCTCCATTTTTCTGTCAAGAGGCAAAGAAACTGAGACCCAGAAAAGTCCAAATTTGGCAATTAAGCCAGGACTATAACTCAAATGGCCTAACTCCAGATTCTCAATGAAGGCAAGAAGGTACGGGCATCGTATACATTCACATGTATTCATCCTAGGTCTAAGCCAGCAGTAGACATTTACTTTGTCAACATTAATTCTGCCATTGAAGCCACACAGGTGATCTAAGGCTTCTCCTCACATGCCGTTTTTTTTTTTTTTTTAATGACCACGCTCTCCCAAGTGAGCCAACCGGCCATCCCTATTTAGGATCCGAACCCGTGGCCTTGGTGTTATCAGCACCACACTCTCCCAAGTGGGCCACGGGCCAGCCCCTCACATGCCATTTAAAAAAAAAATTTGATAGAACTATTCAGTCTTCCATTAAGTATACTGCTTCCCCCTCTAAAAATCTTTAGTTTCATGAACAATATTTCATATCATTTAGTAATTGCCTACCTATGCCACTGGGTTAGGCACTGGGAATGCTAAAATAACTAAGACTTCTTTGTCCTTTAGGAGGTTAGTCTGGTGAAGAAAGTAGATAAAGAATTTCAAGACACTGGGAAAAATAAAATACTCTGAGAGCACAAAAAGAGAACTGATCAGCTGTCTGTTGGGTGTGGGAGGGAGGGGAGGTGTAATCAAGAAGGTATCTGTGTTTAAGGCAAAGAGAAACGTGCTAAGGCAAGAGGGAAGTGAGAGATGTCACGTGGTCTCCAGAGAACTACAGGAGATCAGCACAAATAGAGTGCAGAGTGCAAGGGGGAAAGTGCAAAAAGATGGGGTTGGACAGGAATTGTGGACAAGGAGGGATTATCCAGACCATGAAAGGTCTTATCTGCCAACCTACAGAGGCTGTGCTTTATTATACAGACTACAGAGAGCTAAAAAGTTTCTAAATATGTGAAGGAGATCATTACATTCAGGCTTTAAGAATCTCAGTATGGCAATGGTACTAGATAGTCTGGGGGAAAGGACAACCTGGAAGGCAGAGACACTAGTTAGGAAGCTTGTTGCTATAGTCTCAGTGAGAGATGAGGGTCTAACTAAGGCAATGGGAGTGGAGGGGGAGTGGAGAAGCACTGCATAAAGGAAGTTAGGAGACACAGTCAATATAACTTGGTGACTGGCTGAAAGGGAGGGAGGAGGGAGAAAGAGGCCAGGGTGACTCTGGGGTATCTGGCCTTGATGACCAGCCAAATGCTGATGGCAATGCCATTCACTGACACAGAAGGAAAAGCAGGTGGTGTTGGGTGAGCAAAGATGGGGGACAACTATATTCAGGTGTGTAGAATTGGAGACATCTCTGGGAGAACCATACAGAGAGGTCTCGTAAGCAACTGGAAATAAGGAAACTCAAAAGAGAGGGAGGAGCTGAAGGTAATTATTTGGAAGTAATAACCATACGGGTATGAGAGCCAAAGTCAAGGAAGTAGAAGCGATCACCTCAGGCAGATGGCAGAATCCTGGGAATACCACCAAAGCGTGAGCACAAAAGAAAAGACGCAAGAGAGGAAATCTAATGTAGTAGATACAGGAGAGGAATGAGAAAGTGGCAGCCTGAAAGTCAAGGGAAGAGGGTTTCAATGAGGAAATGGTGAAATGACTCAAATGACCCTGAAAAGGAAGTCAAAGACTGTCCAGTAGATCTGGTGACTTCTGCCAGGGCAATTTCAGAGTGTGCCTGCAAAGGTGGAAACTGGATTGCAGAGAACCAAGCAATGAACAGGAGGAATAAAACAAAAATAAAAAAGACTTCACAGGAGCTTGACTATGAAAGGTAGGACAGAGAGGGGCAAGGAAAGGTAACATTTAGGTGGCTGTCTTTAGTTTTGGTTTTTGAGTCTTTAAGAATGACATGAATCAGCAGGGAGGGTTTCACAATAGAAGAAAGAAAAAGAAAGGAAGTGAGGTGGCTTATAGGAGAGCACTTTGAAAAGTTCATGGAGAGATTTGTATAATATTTTAATTCTATTTTCCACAAACGTTTTGAAGTGCCCTTGTGTATATAATACATAACTTGCAGTATATAATTTGTAATATATACCATACATATAACTTGCGGTCGAGAGACATTTTTTTAAAAATGCACAAAACAAAAAATACTTTTAAAGATGTCATAAGCCATTTACAAGTAAAACTGAGTTTGAAAAGCTTTTTAATTTCCCTGAATATGTGATTAAGTTGGGATTCCCACAATCATTTATGATTTATACTACAAACAATAACAAGTTTAGTTTACTTGACTGGATGAAATCCTGAGAAAACACAACTTCTATTATCACTGATAACTGGGCACTGACTGATACAATCTGCATTGTAAAGATAGGTACACGTAGCATGTGTTCTTAAAAAGTCAGTGGGTGCTGCCCAGTTAGCTCAGTTGGTTAGAGCACAGCCTTGTAATACCAAGGTCACAGGTTCGGATCCCCGAACAGACCAGCTGCCAAGAAAAAAAAAAGTCAGTGGGTTTTCTCTATATTAGTGGACTTTACTTACTGAACACTTATTATGTGCCAGGTACTGTATAAAGCATTTTACACTTGCCATTTCATTTAATCCCTGCAATAATCATAAGAGATAATGCTATTATTATTATTATTCAAATTTATTACGTGAGGATATACCAAGGCTCAGATAGATGAGAAAAGTGGGGAAGAGGATTCTAAACCACCTGTCACACCATTTCCCTAACAAATGGAGGTTCTAGAGCTGCTATTAAAGCTGTCACATTAAGTTAAAAACAAAACAAAACAAAAAAATACAAACATCAGAAGAACTTTAGGCTCAAGCAGAATATCTGCTAAAAAAGAAAAAAAAAAATACTACCATTAACCAAATCCTATTTCCACAATGTAAGATGAATTTTCCAAAATACCAATGTGTTATACATTTAACTGCACAATGGTGCTATTTTGAGAACTCATTTTTCTCTGGAAAGCAAAAATCTCTTGCTTCGAATCAAACTAATTTGAAGGTATGTTACCCAGAGAAGTTATAATCTGAAACTGAAAGACTAGCTTTCAATATATTTAAAACTTTTTAAAAATAAAAATTAATCTCAAAGGTTATTTTATGTTAGTCAAAGTTAAGGTTGTGAACTGTCAGGTTAATAAAAATTAACATAATTATCCATATTATTTTTATCCTTTACAAAAACCACCCTTTTCCCCCAAGGATCAGCAGATTGACAAGCATTAAGCATGTTTCTGTAGGTCTCCACTATCCATTTTCTATCATTTAAGAAAATTATGTTTGGACACATAGACCGTGCAGAGACAAATGAAATATTCTGGATTAAATAATCTATATAAAAGAAAAAAAGAAAAATGTTCCAGCAGATATAAGAAAACAATGGGTCAGAGGTTTAAAAAAATTAAAGTCAGGATCTTGGGCTCTGTACTAGTATGACGTGATCTTGAAAGTCAGTTGACCTCTCTGGCTGTCTCTCAGGCCTCTGCAGTACAAAGTAGGTGGAAATAAGAGATTTCTGAAGTTCTTTATGCAATCAAATTTGTAGATAACTTGTCAGGATTCCTTTTCTTCCCTTTTTCTGTCCTTGTATTCGGTTAATCACTTATTGCACACTGAACCTCAGGGTATGCCAGAGCTTCTAGAACACAGGTTGAAAGTGAGAGTATAGGGTTAGATTTTTCAAAATGCATCTCCAGAGATTTCAATGCAAAGTGTCCAAGGTGGGGATCAGACACCTAGATTTTGGAAAAGATGATCCTGAGGAGCAACCACAGCTCTAAACCTGTAAGAGGTTCTTGAGAAAATGGCCAGGAGATGCCTATCTATCAGCCAGCCACAGGCCTCTTCAGTGGCTCTGTGCCATTCTTAGGGAAACGACTGAGCAGGAAAAAGGGAGGACACACCAATGGGAGCAGCTGGAAACCCACGAGTGGCCTTCAGAGTAAAGGGTTCAGCTAGAAAAGTCAGTGAGGCTCACCTAAAACCCACTTAAGGTCACTGCAGGATTCAGCATGTTTTCAGTTGCTAGAAGTTGGCCACTTTGCACGAAACTCTTGAGTCTGTGGCTAAATAAGATGCACCTGAAGAAATATATGTGTCCTTGATCATCTCTTTCAATAGTTCTACACAGTAAAATTTTCTTCATTTCAAAGGATTCCCTAGCCTTTTTCCCCGTAGTTTAACAGCCTAACATATTAATAAAAAATGGTAATTATTTTTAAGACTTCTATCACAAAAATTCATTTTATCTTTAAAACATTTTTCCTCAACACCTTTTTTAAATTCTAAATTTAAAAAATGTGTTAAAAATCCAGACAGAAGGGCCGGCCCGTGGCTCACTTGGGAGAGTGTGGTGCTGATAACACCAAGGCCACGGGTTCGGATCCTATATAGGGATGGCCGGTTGGCTCACTGGCTGAGCGTGGTGCTGACAACACCAAGCCAAAGGTTGAGATCCCCTTACTCGTCATCTTTAAAAAAAATAAAAATCCAGATAGAATTATGAGGGATAAAAAATTATGTGGCAAAAGAATTTTTCATGAGAGAAAAATGTTTACAATATAGTATACTTTTATATAATAAAAAAGGTCACAAAACCATATATAGTACAATCTAATTTTTTAAAACAAATCTGTACACACATGAGAAAACAACACAATAAGTATCAAAATGTTAACAATGTTTTTTTTCTAGCAGCAACTGTTAATTTCTTCTGCTGATTATGTACAGTATTTCTAACATTATGCCTATCATATCAAATAGATATTACTTTTGACTTATAACTTTGAGGAATTAAAAAATACATAAAGTACAAAGGATACATGTATTGCTTTTGTAATAAGAAGCCAATTCAAGTTTACTCTAAAACTTAACATTTTAGGTTCCAGCCAACCAATAGTTCATCACCTTGATAAAACTGAACTAACTGCCTATCTTTCCTCAATTTAAATGTATCTAAAAGACACACGGGAGACAGAAGAAAAATGACAAAGGAATTCTAAACAAAATAATATGGCATTATCTTAAATGGTTAATGTAGTCATAGAACTACTACCATTTTCACTTTGAAATGTGATTTTAATCATGTGGGTACTATGGTGTTTATAAATCTGATAATGAGGATAGTTTCTTCTTAACATATTATTCAATAAAGAACAAGGTAGACTAAGGTTCTATATTTACCTGTTTAAAAATAACAAGGGAAAAAAAACCAAAAGAAGCAATTCCAAAACACACACCTTCATTATCTAATTTTTTTTAATGCTTTTACATTCCTACAAATATCGATTTCAACCCTTGGCTAATCTTCATATTGCTATTTTAAAATAGGTATACATTTTTTTTTTTTTTGTCCTTTTTGCACCAGTCACCCCTATATAGGATCCGAACCCGCGGGGGGAGCGCTGCTGCGCTCCCAGCGCCGCACTCTCCCGAGTGTGCCACGGGCTCGGCCCTAAAATAGGTATACATTTTAACACACATTTGTAGTCTACCATCCTATAACACTATTCTTAAATGTTGACTGGTTTAACATTTATGTTATGAAAACTTGACTAGCTTCAGAAAGTAGAAGTGAAGGCTGGCTGGTTAGCTCAGTTGGTTAAAGCACAGTGTCAAGGGTTTGGATTCCCATACCAGCCAGCCACCAAAAAAAAAAGAAAGTAGAAGTGAGAAGTGAGAACATATGTGGTACAGGAGATTATTGTACAAGGCTTTTTCTTATTAAGATGATTAACCAGGTGGCTTCCTGAAAGGAGAGGAAAGTGCTGAGCCATCTAGCTGAGACTCAACATAAAGGTCAACAATAACATTTTCAGGAGCTCAGCTGAAATACTGCAAAGAATGTTATGCATGAATATTTAGATCCCATTTACATTCTTGAGGAGGTAGCCTTGTTTAAGAAAAAAAAAAAAGCAAAACTCATTTCTAAAATCCTTTCCCAGGTTAATAAATATTTTTATACTAATTTGGAAGATTTCTTTAACTGAAATATTCAACTAGGTACTAACAGAAAGTAGTATTAAACCAAAGTCACTAATTTATAGTCTAGGTCTAAAGGAGACTCCTAATGTTGAATTCTAAGTGCATAATTCTTGGCAGAATATTTATAGTTCCTCTAGTTAGCTATGAGAAATCTAAAATAAACACAAATGTTATTAAATAATGAATGTTACATAATCTACAATGTAAATTACAAACTAAAAGAATTCTCAGATATAATAATAAAGATTTTATTCTGAAGGGAAAAAAAAAAGCAAAATCCCAAAGGTCTACTTTGATGAGAGCTACTATGAATGATGCCAGTATATACATACACACACACACACACACACACACACACACACACACACACATTTTTTGCAGCTGGCCGGTTTGGGGACCCAAATCCTTGATCCTGGTGTTATAACACTGTGCTTTAACCAATTGAGCTAACTGGCCAGCCCCACAATGCCAGTATATTTTTAACACATTTTGAAATTAGCCAGTTAGGAATTTTGAAGAGCAATGCTCTAGATCCAAATCCTAAAAGAATAAAGAAAGAAATGAAAAAGAAAGGAAGAGAAAAAAGACTGTAGCTCAAAAGTAAAAGAACTACACTTAGCTAGTACTAGATAACTAAAAGGAGTGCTGTCTTTCTTTTATTTCTATCCAAGTTCCTTTCCAAATCATTCCCTCAACTTAAACAAGGTTGAGTTTCCTGCCATACAGTCTTACTACAAATAGGCATATTTATTATACTCTAGAAATAAACAAACAAACAAACAAAAAAAACATTATGCCCTAAGCATATCTTCAGAATGACATGCTGTTTTCTGTGGATCTTACTACAAATAGGCATATTTATTATACTCTAGAAATAAACAAACAAACAAACAAAAAAAAACATTATGCCCTAAGCATATCTTCAGAATGACATGCTGTTTTCTGTGGATTTCATTAACTGTGATCAACACACAGTTTCTATCATGCTGTTCCACACGTTTCACATATTGAAAGACGACAAATGTAACACATTCAATGATGAAGTTGCATGTCTGAGACTGTGGGACTAGGGGAGCATGGACAATCAGGAAAGTAGGGATGCAGAAGATGGAAGATAAGGTGGCATGTATTGTCCTGTGCTGTGTTACAAGGAAGAGGGAAAGAGATAAGAAGGGATATGTGTACAGGAGTATGTACTGTGATGGGCTGTGCTATGATTAAGATATACATTTGCAAGAAAAAGCTGGATGGAGGTGAAAACAAGAGGCTACTCTAATGGAAAATATTTAAGCTGAAGATGAATCCTATTTGCTGGGAACAAGGGGTAAGATTCTAGTATTTGTGGTGTGATTTGCCATATTAACTATTCAAGTGGTGTGAGCTCGCTTGGCCAGTCAACGTGGCAGGAGCGGAGAAGGAAAATCACAGTATTAGTACAACTTGAGAACAATCTCAGTGAATTTACTCTGGACCAAGGTATTAACTAAATCCATTGACTGACATCACAATTTCACCATGTTAAAAGTCATGAGAAAATTTCATCATTAGAGCTTTGTAAGTGGCAGAAAACACAATCAACACTCTAATGTGGCATACCGCCCTAGGTATTACTAGTTATTTACCAGGGTACAAGCCTCACTGGTAAGCTTTTCCAAAAAGTCAAAAGGTTATAAACACAGTAAACTGGTACTAACTGCAAGAAAAAAGTTTAAATCATGGGCAGGAAAAAAAAAGAAAAATTTAGAACCAGGGAAAATTAAGCATCAAGATTCTGGTGTGACAGCTTTTCTTGCTGTTCAGAAAGCAAAATAAGGGTTTCGGTACAGACTCCCTTTTTTTAGATTTTCACTGGTGGTGGAAAAGTAAAGATAAAAGTAAAATGATATTGAATTAAGGGTGACTGGGTGTGTTCATTCAAATTTTCATGGAATTTTTCTTCACAGAGAGATAATATATACTACCTAAAATTAAAACAACCTAAAGCAGAAAAATGGTCATTTAAATAAACATAACAAAAATCACAAGATACAAGGTTCTGTTAGGTCCACTGACAAACAAAATTTTACTCCTGAGACTGCTGCTGAATTTTAGGATTAATAATTAGCTTTATAATAATCTCAAGGAAAAAATGCCTAAAAATTATGTTGAACATAGCTGGGTTTAAATTACTATAGACAAGTGAAATTCCCTGATCTCTAGTCAACTCTATTTCTCTTTAGTCATGAGCCCTTCAGAGAAACAATTTTTTTTTTATTCTCTCAGCCCTTTCTTCTAAATGCCAGCTGAATACCAGAATTTTTGTCTTGCCTGGGCCTACTGAAATGACACTTAATAAAATAATGAAAGCAGCTTTGTGACTCAACAAGCTTAATCACATAGAATGTTTATAAATGGGCAAATAATTCAGTCAGCAAATATAATGCAGGCATTACGTTATATGTGTTATATTTCAACCTCCACTTTTTAAAGCTTCTGGTCTACAGTAACCATCTGGGGAACAGGAAAAATAAAACCAGTACTTAATACTCTATAGCAAATTGCAGCTATGGCAGACAGTACTGGCTGTTCCCCACCTTCAGCCTTGCTAACAGAATCTTGACTGTTCAGACACTGCGAGCACTTGTGCTTCCTGATCCCCTCCCTAATCCCAGGAATACATGTGTTGATTAATCTAAGAAGTCCTCAGCACCAATATCCCCTGGGAACTGCTTAGAAATGATACGTGTGGGCCCCACTCCAGGACTACTGAATCAGAAACTTTGGAGATGGGGCCCAGCCTTCTGTGTGTTATCAAACTCTCCAGATGACTCTGATGCACGCTAACATTTGAGAACCCCTGGTCTAAACTAACCGTGGCAATTCTGTTCCCTTTGCCAAATGCTGTATGAGGCTACTTGTGTGACCAATGAGGCCTGAGAGGCAGTCTCCTGGGAAGTTTCCAGGTGTGCTTTACTTGTTCACATAAGGAATGAGAGGAAATGCACCCATCCCTCCTATTTTTGGTTCAGATATTGTCATGTCTTCATGTAATGTACACTTGCAACTGTAGCAGCAATCTTGTGACCATTAGGTGGTAAACCCAAAGGTCAAGCCAATAAGCCAACGATGGCAAAGGGGAAGGACAGAAAGAGTCTGGGTTCCTGGTAACCTTGGTGAGCTACTGAATTAACCCTAAAAATACCTAACCTCCAAAATCCTAGTTAAATAATATATTTAAAAGCCCCATGTGTAAGCTATTTTCAGTTAGTCTTCTGTTAATTTGCAATCCTGCCCATTTGTTTGTTTAGTTAAGGCAAGCCTCAAAATAGTATAAACATAATCTCATTTTATAATATATAATTTTATACATATCATATAGAATTTAATTACGTATTGTAATGTTCAGTGATAGTTTATTCCATTACATAATATTTTAATAGCAAGCATTTTAAAAGAAAGAATCTATAACTTTATTAAATGAAAATACAAAAAACTTTTAGAATGACGTTATCGAAGTTATTTTTGGGTTTTGGTTCTACTAACTATCTGTGGAAACTTGAACAAATTGCTGAACAGATTTAGGCCTCAATTTTCTAACCTATGGAAGGAAAGTGTAAATTAAATCATAGATATGTTCCTGTCCAATATAAAGAATTATACTCTTAAACTTTCAAGAGCTTCCGGACAGGGCGATCGTGACAAGAGTTCCTCTCTTTAATGAGTTCTATCAATAGGAAATTTTTATATGATGACAATACTTACTATTATGCAACTGATTTATTAATTGCTATACAACAGACAACCAACAAATATTTCTAGAAAAGGGTGACATGTCAGAGGTGCCCAGCTAAAAGGCTGAAAGCTCAGTGCTCAGTATCTGCTCCTGCCAACTCCCAGTTACTTATGCTAAAAGAAGGATGGCATTCTGTGGGTAAACACTCTAAATCCAAGGCCTCAAATTCACTTGCTGATTTAACTTCCTCCCCATGCAAAAGTCAAAAAGTACAAAATGCAAAACAACTGACTGGTGTTTCTACCATCCACTGGAACATCGGTTAAACTAAGACAAAAAGAGGAGGCAGCAGATTGATAAATAGCAAAGTTGATTTTAAAAAATCATCAGCCTCAGAATTAAATGTGATTTATAATTATTTTTGGAAAGGCAAAAGTGTCCTCACACTCTCACTGCAACACTAAATGTACATTAAATCTGTATCAGATGAATCAACAGGTACAGAGTATTTTTTAATATAATATACTTCAAGGCCTCTTTATTTACAGCATTAGATGTCAAAAAGCTTTACAATAAAAAAAAAGGCACAACTTCTTCCTAATCAGAGGGTATCTCCTAGAATGAAAAATGCTACTGCAGTATTACTAAAACAAGGACTCCAACAACTAATGTCACCTGTGCCAACACAACCATCAAAAAGGATGATCAACAAAATGTCAAAACAATATATGCTTTTTCCTGTAAAAGCAGAAATACTAGTACAGGTAAAAAAAAATCCTTTTATAATAAACTCGCAATACAACCACACTCATTGATTGTTACTTAACTTTTTTTTTAAACTACTATAATACTAAAACCATATGCCCAAGCTGCAGAGCTCAGATATGACAGAATTGATGCATGACTGTCATGGAGTGAACTTATTTATTCATGCCAGGTTCCACTTCCAAAAAAAAGATTTGAGGCTGAAACAGGGTGAACTGGCAGGGCAAACTAAACTGGATGAACAGGGAAGAGGTAGCATGCATATACAATATTTTCACCTTTTCTCCTGCTCACCTTTTAGATTCCGTGATAGGCTTTATTTTAAAGGCCAGTTTAAAGATTAGTTTAGCTGAAGTAACTGGAGTGTTTAAAATGGGATAGGAGGAGGAGCCCAGAAAAATAACTGCTATGTGATGACAGAACAAAAGAAGCAGAAAGAGAGCATCTACAGCTCAACAGGGCAGGTGTTCTGTCCACCTATGACCAGACAGCACACAGTCAAGTTCTTTAGGTCCAGAGGGACTGGGAAAAGAGGAAACACAGCAATTCTACTTCTAGAAATTTAACCCAAGAAAAAAATTAGGGAAGCACACAATATTTAGCTCAAGGATATTCACTGCAGGACTGTATAGAAGAACAGAGGATTGGTCAAACACACCATGCTACAACTATCCAGGGGCATACCACTAAGGTAATAAAAAATAATGAATTTAAGTATTCAAAGACGTGCAAAATATCACTATAAACTGGTAAGTGAAAAAGCCGCCTACTAAGCATTATGAACTATAGGATCCCCCCTTGTAAAAAATCTATATATAAGTAAAGACAGGTATATTTATATTATACCTATGCATAGATAGAATTCTGGAAGTATACAGAACCAACTGTGGTGAGATTATGGGTGCTTTTATATTTCCCGGTTTTGTTTAGCTGTACTCCCTAATTTTGTATTTCTATGATAAACATATACCAGTTTTATAATAGGAAAAAAAATTACTATAATACTTAATGGGCAGAGATACAGTAAGTACTTCATATTTAGAGATATTCATTGTATAGCATTTACTACAAAAGGAAAAGAAACATTTGCTTTAATAGGTCATTTTGGGAACATGAAATAGCTGTTATATGGAACTGTTGTTTATAATAGTACTAAAAGTAATGGAATTTCATCTATTAAAAATATTTACCCTAGTATTTAAAACTACTGAAATGGGAAAACAAAGAGATACTTACGGTTGAGTAAAGTCACGAGTGATGAAATCAGAACTCTTGAAAAGTAGAAAGATGTCGCTGAGGGTTTTACATTTCAGAGAACTATTCATGGCTATCCAGTAAGCATCCTAAATAATAAAGCACATGCTATTTAGCACATATTCCATGTTAGTTGCTATGAATGAAGCCCAGGCCTAGAAACAAAATCAATAATGCATACCATTTCAAGGGTTTCAAGAAAAAAGTCAAGCAAATTTTAGCAATTCTGTCAAATATTAAATTACACTTCTCAGCACCAAAGAGCATTACCATTGCATGCCAGACTCTCAATTATGAACACTGAGATGTTAGGGTTCTCTCATTTTAGCCTGGGCCCAAACATTTCCCAATGTTTTTCTTACTAATGATGGTAGAAGGAGGGAATGAAGTATCAGAAACACTGACACTCCAGATAGAAGATAAAAGTGGTAAAGAAACAGCCTGACCAGCTACTCTCCAAGAAAAAAAGAGATCATCTTCCTCCTTCCTATTTCTGGGGATTGACAGCTGAACGCCTGAACTTTGATGGTTCGGACAGTTAAGACCCATGTCTAGTAAACCTGGGAGAGAAGGAGGTGAGATAGTCTGAACCATCACAACTTTAAACAATGAATGTCTCACACACAACAACAAACAAACAAGGAATAGCAGGTACAATAGACACAAAGCCTCGTGGAACATACCTAATAATGACAGCATAATTGCATCATTTGAAAAACACATCTCTCCTATAGATAGATCAGACACAGGACAGTAACATAACTTTGAGAAAATTAATGAAAAAAGCATCCAATTATCCACACTACATAGAAGAAAACACTGGCACATAGCAGGCACTCAATAAATAACAAATAAACAAGTGAAAAACTCAAAACTATAAACCTATCTCAATAAACCCATTGTAAGTTGAAAACATAAGTCAAAAATGCATTTAATTCACCTAATTTACTGAACATCATAGCTTAGCCTAGCCTACCTTAAATGTGTTCAGAACACTTACACTACCCTGCAGTTGGGCAAAATCATCTAAGACAAAACCTATTTTACAATAAAGTGTTGAATAACTCATATAATTTTACTGAATACTGTACTGAAAGTGAAAAACAGAATGGTCGCATGGGTACTCAAAATCGTTTCTCCTGAATGCATATTGCTTTTGTACTGCTATAAAATCAAGAAACTGTAAATTGAACAATTGTAAGTTGGGGACCATCAGCATAATGAGTACACACATTTAACTCCACTGAAATAACAGTATGTACATAACAAACCATGCAAATGAATGAACACAGCAATTATTAACTCCAGGAAAACAAAATGCTGAATAATAAAACAAAAGTAATAACAGTATAGTATATTACCAGATGTGTACAGTAGCCTCCCCTTACCTGTGGGGGATACATTACAAGACCCCCAGTGGAAACTGGGGATAATACTGAACCCTATACATACTATGTTTTTTCCTATACATACGTGCCTATGGTAAAGTTTAATTTATAAATTAGGCACAATAAGAGATTAACAACAATAACTAATAATAAAACAATCATAACAAAATACTGTAATAAAAGTTATATAAATGTGGTCTCTCTCAAAATAGTGTAATATTTTTGGATTGTGGCTGATTGCAGGTAACTGAAACTGTGACAAGTGAACCTACAGATAATGGGGGACTACTGTGCACAGTGCTTGCATAATCATAGTAACTGGACACACTGAATATTGATCTAATCAAAATTTGATGTATCTATAATGAAGACAGTGGAATAGAAAGTAGAGGGGATGAGAGGTGAAAGAGCTGAATTTTTCTGTTTCAGAGTGGAAAATCAATAATAAATACCTAAAACTGAAAAATAAAGAAACAGATGAAGAGTGTACTAAAATATTTGAAAGTGGTTGCCTTTAGGGAGTGGAAAATCATGAAGTAGGACCGGCCTGTGGCTCACTCGGGAGAGTGTGGTGCTGATAACACCAAGGCCACGAGTTCGGATCCCACACAGGGATGGCCGGTTCGCTCACTTGGGAGAGCGTGGTGCTGACAACACCAAGTCAAGGGTTAAGATCCCCTTACCAGTCATCTTTAAAAAAAACAGAAAATCATGAAGTAAAATGGGTGTCATGACCTGCTGATTTTTGTAGTGAGCTTGCAGATCTATTTGAAATTTTAAACTATGTACCTGTGTAACTAATTTTAAAAAGTAAAAATTAGATTAAGTACAAGTTACCATTCGTTTTAGAATTTAAAGGCACAAGATGATTTTTGAAAATTTGCATAAGCTTTTGATTCCTTAAATGAGCTTTGCTGACATAAAACTGTCTTCTATTGGATTAGAAAAAATAGAGAATTTCCCTATAAGCCTTAACTTTTACAAAAATTTTGTCAATGCAATATTAAAATAATAAAACACAAATTAAGAAAATATCAGTTGATTTCTCAAACTGCTTTATTTCTACATCCTGTGACATTTTTATACCTTTTCAACAGAGAAAAACTATTCTGTTAAACTGAACAGCTGAAGTTTTGAATAGAGCTGAGAATGAATTTCCTCAGAATTCTAGTGCAATCAGCAACACAAGAGGTTGAAACTGTCTTCTTGCAGAATATACAGTATTTCACAGACCCAGGAAAGTGTACAGCAAAATTGGGGAGGGGGGGGAATAACAGGGAAAGTAATAATAAATTCCACGATATTTTTCCTAAAATTCAGAATATAATTAGACCTGCTATAGGGATATAAAATGAAATGAACAGCAAAACAAAGAATATTCAAAATATTCAAAAGAATATTAAAAAATAATAAGAGATTTACTTATGTGTTCTTACCCTTGGGGCACTCCAGTTAAGTTTAGGAAAGACACTGCCCCCCAAGGAATTGATAGCTTCCTGGACTGTAGTGGTGAACTCAGGAAATTCTGGTGCCTACATAGAGAAAGCAGAAATCATTTGAGCAAGTCAATATCATCACAGTAAATATGAAAAACAAGATAAAAGTTTTAAGGTTATAGTTTAGAGTGTTAAAGCAGAACTTAGTATACAAATTACTATCAGAATTTTTTTTTTTTTGTGACCGGTAAGGGGATCACAACCCTTGGTGAGCGCACCGGCCATCCCTATATAGGATCCGAACCCACGGCGGGAGTGCCACTGCGCTCCCAAGCGCTGCACTCTACCGAGTGCGCTACGGGGCCGGCCCACTATCAGAATTTTTTAACTCAGTTAAACAAAATCAGTGATCAAATAACATTTACCAGAGAGATAAATAATAACCAGCTGCTCAAATAGCACTTTCCAAAAGAAAATGCACAAAGCTAAAAAGACAGACAGATGTCACTAGGCATCTGGGGATGTGAGGAAGGTGTTCAGTACACATAAAACCAGTATTTATTAAGTGAAAAGAGACAGGTGGAATAGCACTGTACCTAGTTCTCAAAAATCACACTCCACACCTAAAGAGTCAGAAGCCTTTCCATTTGCAGAAAAAATGTCTTGGACAGAGCCCCAAAAGACTTCATGAGAATGAAAAATAAATGATGTGGTAAACTGTATTTAAACACTGCTATTCCCAGACAGGTTTTAATATAAACCAAACTCAAAAATAGGACCTTGGTCAAGTGAAAATGTTCCTTCCATTTTGTTTGATTTTAAAATGCGTATTTTACACAAGCAAAGTGACTGAAAGATTCTAAGTATTGGTTTCAACCGGGACATAAAAAGAAATGCTGTTGTTAAATGGGAACTTAAGCTTGATATCCATCATGCCCTGTCTTGAGCAATTTATGTCACTGTCAACAGAGCTCATGACCTAAGTTAGAGAAAAAAAAAGTAACGGCTGGCCAATTGGCTCACTTGCTTAGAGCATGATGCTGATAACACCAAGGTCAAGAGTACAGATCCCTTTACTGGCCAACTGCCAAAAAACAAAAAAACAAAAGAAAAGTAAAAAAGGTGAAGCCTTCAGAAGACGGAATACAAACATACTAACAGGTTCTCCACATGGTCATTTATTCACATTATCCCTGCAAAGGGGACTGCTGCCCCCTACTGGGCAATTTTGCAAGTTATGAAAAAATCCAGTAATCAACTTACTCCAAGACCAAAAAAAAAAAATCAGACTAGGTCTAGAATTAACTAAACTACACATTTCGAAAACAAATCGAATGGTTTATGCAGATCCCCAAGATCTAACCCAGTTGAGAGAAAAAACTGTGACAAGAGTCTGGAAGGGAAACAGACCAAAGAAATAAGTTTTAAAAAATAGTAATATATGGGGCCGGCCCGGTGGCGCACTGGATAAGTGCGCCGCTTGGGAAGCGCGGCGGCGCTCCCGCCCGAGGGTTCGGATCCCACGTACAGACCGGTTCCCGCTCACTGGCTGAGCGAGGCGCGGGAGCAACACCGAGGGTTGCAATCCCGTTGCCGGTCCCTGGTCCGGTACGGGGGCAACACTGAGGGTTGCGATCCGTTGCCGGACACGGAAAAAGACAAAAGACAAAAAAAAAAAAAGTAATATATGGCAAATAGTTGTAAGTTTGTTAAGACAAAAAGGGAAAAGAAAAAATAAGCAATATACCCACAAAACTAGAAGCAGGTTTAAGCCAGTAAGAAAAGAAGTGAGAGCATGCCGACCCCGTGGTTCACTCGGGAGAGTGCGGTGCTGGGAGCGCAGCGGCCACCGCGGGTTTGGATCGTATATAGGGACAGCCGGCGCGCTCAGCGCGGTGCGGCCGACACCTAGCCAAGGGTTACAATCCCCTTACCGGTCACAAAAAAAAAAAAGGAAAGAAAAGAAGTGAGAGTTTAAGGACCAATTAGGCTCTTTCCTTCTGCTACTGCTAAGACTGACCTCTAGACTGGCTAACAACTATAGGCTGCCCCTGGATCTATCTTGTGTTGGACTACTTCTTTGGCTTAGATACATGAAATAAAACTGGAGTAATTTAGAAAGGCTTTCAAAATGAATAACAGCATTAAGAGTCCTTTCTTTTCGATTTGCCTCTCCCCATCAAAAGGGATTATGACTATGTTAAGCCAATGATTTCCTTATAATAAGCCATTGATTTGGCACCCCTAGAACACTATCCAAGAAAACCACTTTAAGATCTGACTTAGCAATATTTTCCTATAAACGGCACAGCTACACAAATTTTACATCATGAAGTGATTCAACCTTCAAAGACAAAACAATTTCATGTTCCTATCCCCCAAAACTTGACATCTAAGGATTGCTTTGTGTGTGTGTGTGTGTGTGTGTGTGTGTGTGTGTGTGTTGCATTTTAAAACATGTTGGTTCCCTCAAATCCTCAAAAATATGCAACCTTAGAAAATCTTGCCATAAGGATTACAAAACAAATTTAAATTATAAAAAGTTTATGCGTAGTTCTCAATGGAAGACTACGTACTGTCTATATACAGGGCACCCTTCTGGGTTACCTGATTCTAGCTAGGTCTGTGAGCTATTTCATGATTCAGTAAATTGTAGGTAAGTGTTAGCCATGTGAACTAATTCTTATGCACGTGCAATTTCCATTCTGTCTGAAAGAGGTCCAACTGTCTTCTCTCCCACCCTGGAAGAGACAAAACCAGTTTTATTTCATTTACATATTGTTTTCAATATTCCTCAACTATAAATATATATTTTCTTTGGATTCTCTTTTGAACCAGTTCTAACATTGGTCTGGTTCCTCTATAAGTTAAATAAAAGTTTTAACATGTCTTAAAGAGTTTTATATCTGTATGGGAGTTGTGATTTTACCATTTCCTGAAAATTATCTATAAACAAATTTAACTAATAGTATTCTTTTAAGCTCATAGCTCAACTAGCCAATTTTAAATACGCATAACACCTCAGTTGTCTGGGAAAAGGTTCCCATTGTAAATGGGATAAAATTTACACTTTTAACCAGATAGCCACTGACTTTCTGTGATCTGGACTCACCTACCCATCTTTCCAACCTCACACAGCACCCTCTACCACACCCATTCAGAAAGGATAGGATTTATTCATTCTTAATTGTTTTAGAATTATGAAATGTTTTAAATACAAAAAATGTATACCCATGTTTTCCTGGGTCGAAACATTCAATAATTTGGCATATCTGATCGAGACCTCTACAATTCTTTCATTTTTTCTAAATAATATTTTTTGGTTTTTTTTTTGCTTTTTGGACCTTTACACGTCTTAAAGGAAAAAACATTACAGATAGAAATTAAGCTCCTATCTCTTTGTTCTCCTCACTAATCCTTCTCTTCCTTCCCACAGGCAGTCATCGTTACCAAACTGGGATGTATTCTATATTCATGATTTCATACTTAGGTGTGCCTGTCCATAAAATATGGCATTCAAAAAATTTAACATAAATGCTGTCATGTGCTATGGTATACTTTTATCAACTTAATCTTTTAAATTCACCATGGTGTTTTTGAAATTTACCCATCTTGATTATTTTTCCCAATCATTAATTTGACTGCTTTTGCACCTACACTAATGG
>NW_007726978.1:179781-237518 GCF_000696425.1 Galeopterus variegatus | reverse complement strand
CCTCGGTGTTGCTCCCGCGCCTCGCTCAGCCAGTGAGCGGGAGCCGGTCCGTATGTGGGATCCGAACCCTCGGACGGGAGCGCCGCCGCGCTTCCCAAGCGGCGCACTATCCAGTGCGCCACCAGGCCGGCCCTAAGAGTGTTTTTCTACCATGAATGTTCCCCAATTCCATCTAGTTCCACCCAGTGAAACCCAAACTCTTTTTCATTAAGTTTTTATTTTTAAATAATTTCAGGCTTTTAGAAACATCATAAAGAAGAATACCAAGAATTTCTATATGCTCTTCACCCAGACTCCCCGTTTTACCACATTTATTTTATCATTCTCGCCCCAGCCCCTCCTCGCTGTTTATCTATGCATGTGTGTATGGTTTATTTATATTCATATATATAACACATATTTATTACTATACTGTTTTAGAGTAAGTTGCAGTCATGATGCCCCTTTACCCTAAATACTTCAGCGTGTATTTCCTAAAAAGCCATTTTAACATTCTCTTGCAGAACACAGTAAAATTATCAAAATCAGAGAACTAACACTATATAATACCATTATCTAATCTACAGATCTTCTTTAAAATTTGCCAATTGTTCTAACAATATCTTTTATAGCAAAAGAAAAAATCAAAACTTTTCTGGTCCAGGATCCAGTCTAGAATCATGCATTGCATCTAGCTGTCACGTCTCTTTAATCTCCTTTGATCTGTAACAGTTCCTCTCTTTGTTGTTCTTATCATTCATGACTTTTAACATTTCTGAAGAGCACAGGGCAGTTATCATAAATAATTTCCAAACACAGTTGAGTGTGTTGGATGTTTCCTCATTTTTAGGTTCAGGTATGTAGCTGAGGCAGGTGATGTGTCCTTCCTGTGCATCATATCAGGAACACACCTTGCAGGTATCACCCATAAGATTAACTTTGATCATAAGGATGCCAGGTCTTGCCACTGTAAAGGTCCTATTTTTCCCTTTGGAATTAGTAAGTAATTTGGGTGGAGATTATTTTGAGAATATGCAAATAATCTTCTTTCTCATCAAATATTTACCCACTGTTTTTAACCTCTATTCAATCAAACATTATGGTAATGGTTGCCAAATGGTAATTTCTAATTCCTTCATTCCTTCTACATTTATTAGTTACTGCTTTACTACTGAAGAAGGGCTTTCTCTTCTCCCCCATTAAATAAATTAAATAAATTTAATCACTTTTATTTATGTCACTATGGGATCATGGATTCTTCTTTTAATCAATGGGTTATAGTCTATTACTATCATTATTTGTCGTGATGCTCAAAGTTTCAGCCAGTAGGAGCCCCTTCAAGCTGGCTTCAATCTTTCTGTCACATCCCTGTCATCCTTTGAGCATTTCCATAGTTTCTGGCATGACAAGTTGTTGCAGGTTCACTTTTACATTCCTCACCCCAGTCCTAAATTTTTCCAAGAAATTTTGATTCCTGGTAGTAGAGAATGGTATTTAGAAACCAAGATTAGGGGGCCGGCCCGGTGGCGCACTGGATGGTGCGCTGCTTGGGAAGCGCGGCGGCGCTCCCGCCCGAGGGTTCGGATCCCACATGCAGACCGGTTCCCGCTCACTGGCTGAGCGAGGCGCGGGAGCAACGCCGAGGTTTGCGATCCCGTTGCCGGTCCCCGGTCCGGTACGGGGGCAACACTGAGGGTTGCAATCCGTTGCCGGACCGGAAAAAAGACAAAAAAAAAAAAAAAAAAGAAAGAAACCAAGATTAGGGCACTAGGTATGTTCAGAGCTATCATGATGTCATATGTCACTGACTCTAAATCTTCTTGGTGAACAGTTTGGTAAATAGACACACATGCACACATGCATATTGCTACGGTTTGAATGTCTGTGTCTCCCTAAAATTCATGTTTAAACTTAATTCCCCTTGTGGTGGTATTAAAAGGTGGGGCCTTTTGGGAAGTGATTAAGTCATGAGGTCTCTGTCCTCTGAATGGGATTAATGCCCTCATAAAAGAGGCTCTAGAGAGCTGCCTGGACCTTCCATCTCTTCGGCCATATGAAGATGCAGCAACAAGATGCCATCCTGGAAGTAGAGAGCAAACTCTCACAAGATACTCACTGAACATGCTGGTGCGTGATCTTGGACTTCCTAACCTCCCAAACTGTGAGAAATGAATTTCTATTACTTATAAATTACCCCGTCTAAGGTATCTTGTTACAGGAACAGACTAAGATACAGACACCTTTATAGTATTAATTCCTGTATCTATCCATCTATACATATTTAAAAACATGAGCTGATACTGATAATCCTTGCCACCTTTAAGGACCAGGTCAAATACCACTTCTCCCTTCAAGCACTTCTGGGTGCCCTCAGTTGCAACTGCTCTATCTATTCTGACAGCACTGCCATCCACCCCCTATCTTTTGTCACCTTTCCTCACTGGTTTATAAACTCCCTAATGGCAAGAATCAAATCACATTCATCTTTGTTTATCTCATAGAACCCAGCAGAGTGCCCTAAGTATGGTAGATAGGTAACAATTACACTGAATGGAATTTTCATACAAGGAAAGTAATCTGTATGGCGTCCAAAGTTAATAAAACACACAAATTTTCCATTTCTGCATCTGCTGACATGCTTAACTTTTCATACCTAGGGAAATATGTCAGTTTTAGGCATCTCCACTTTTTTTCCCCTTGTACCCTAGAAACCATATTTCTTTCATTAAAATAAACATTAGTATCATCTTATTAGAGTTCTATTAGATCTAGTTCCCTTTTTTCATTTATTTGTAAAGGATTTTATTAAAGAGAAAGACTTTTTATCTCAAGGTATGAGGAGTTTCATTTATCTATTTTTAGAATTACAGTTTTTGCTTTACTCATTCCTCTAAAAATATTTTTATTAAAAAAATTTTTAAGATAAATTTCACAACAGCACTCTTATCCTGAAAGACTACAATATGCTTCATCAACTTCTATATTTTTATATAAAATGTTGGTTAAAGTCACATACTTTTCTATTTGTGCTTGAAATAAACTGTAATTTTTATACCATTTAAATATACTTGAATAAGTTAAAATAGATTTTCCCTTTAATTTAGGTCCACAGATCTGGTAATCTCAGAGTTTAATGTTAGGCTTGATTCCTTCCTTCAGAGTTTAACAGAAACAGGTTGCTGGCCAGTTAGCTCAGCTGGTTAGAGCGCCACCTTATGGCACCAAGATCAAAGGTTCAGATCCTTTTTTTGCTGGCCAGCCACCAAAAAAAAAAAAAGAAAGAAAAACATCAAAACAACAAACATGTCAAAGCATCAAATATGCACTTAAAATATCTCCTTTGCAATCAAAGGGAAAAAGAAAGCAAACCATGTTTGCCTGTTAAATAATGATTCAAGTTATTTTTCAAAATAATAAATAATAGCCCACAGAGAAAAAGATACTTGAAATGGTGAGTATGTGGGAATTTAGGGAGGTATGCATTTAAACCTCGAAGCTAATTCTTCTGTGACAGTGTAAAGCCGTCCCCACACAGATGACATGTTGCTCTTACCGTAAGTGTGGCTGTGTTCTCATCATCAGACCACTGCGTGGAACAGACAACATAAAAAACATTAAAATCAAATACTGTTTTGGGCTTCCAAAAATCAGCACTCCATCTAAAAATGATACATAAACAGGAGACATCTTTTTCTGAACACAAATTATATGTAAAAATATATGTCAAGGTGAGTTTTTCATGTAATTTCTCACTTTTATCAAATGTTAAGATACGATCTAAATGTCAGAACCATTTCAGAGATCATTTAAATTAGAAGAGTCTACAGAACAGATTATCTTATTTTTTACCAACCTGTATTTCTTCTGCTTCATCATCCCTGTCTGGCTGAGAGTGTGTTGGTGGATCTTCCCTAAAAACACATAAAGCGAAAATTAAGCAAGAAAAAAACTTTGGTACTATGTCATCATAATTTCAGGTGTACTGAATACATATATATTTTATTTATATATATATATGTGTGTGTATATATATATATATATATGTATGTGTGTGTGTGTGTGTGTATATATATATATATATATAAAACAGCCTTAGAATTGGGGAATATAAGGAAAAGTTCACTTTTTAAGACATGAGTAAAAAACAATATAAAATTAACAAGAGTGCATGTCCAGTAAGAGATGACAGAATAAAAACTTTATGCCCTCTTGTCAGAAAGCACTGAAAACAAGGAAAAGAGAACTGAAACTCCATCTCTGATAATACTAAGAATTATCTATGACTCTGAAACCCAATATATGTGAATGTGCTGCCCAAGACAGACAACATCAAAGGATGCAGGAAGACATCAAAAAGAAATGTCTGAAAAGCTGTTCTACACAGTTGACAGGACAGACACCCTTGGGGGCCCAAACCAAGAGTCTTTTCTTTGTACAATGAAAACAGAGCATGTAGGCCGGTGTCAGGAATTACTCTGGGTCTAGGCTGGACCACAGAAAAGGCTGGGGGGCAGGGGGTTCTCAGGCACACTATCTCTGAAGAAGCCAGTAAGCAAAGCAGGGTGTTGAAAAGGGCCATCCAGCAGCCAATCCTTACTGCATAGCAGGGGAACAAAAGCTGAAAGAACTCAGAGGGAATAATCAGAACACTGCCCTGGCCCTTCCTCAACACTCAACTACAATTAGCCTTGGAAGAACTCACATCTTTGGGGGGAAAAAAAAAATCAAAAGAAGAACCAGCACAGGAGCTACACAAAGGCTATACAAGAAAAATGGAAAAGGAAGCTCTGGCTAAACATGTGCATTTATCCCTATTTCCCCCTTGAAACTCTGCTACAATGACAGGAAAGATCCCAAGGACAAAAGGACCAAAAAGGAGACAACTACAAAAGAAAGATGGCAACAAAGCTTGGAAAACAGAAAGCCAATGGGAGAGAAAACCCAAGGAGCGACAGGTTAGAACTCTGAGATATCACTGAAGAGGCTACTGAAGCTCTAGGCTAAAAACAAGGTGATCTGTGCAAAGTCCATCTACCGAGCAGTAAGACTGAGAAAACCCAAGGAGCGACAGGTTAGAACTCTGAGATATCACTGAAGAGGCTACTGAAGCTTTAGGCTAAAAACAAGGTGATCTGTGCAAAGTCCATCTACCGAGCAGTAAGACTCAATCTTCTTTACTTCGCACACCCTAGCAACTAATCCTCCTCAGCCTCTTTGGTAAGTAGGTTTGTTACTGGGAAAAAATGAACTAAAGAGGCTAGGGGTTCAGGTTCATAATGGCCCAGAGGAATTCAGGGGTGAAATGCTAGACAACGACAAGGAGCTATGTGAAAGCCATACTGAACAGTGCTGCCCCTCGCCCCTTCCTCCCACCCTGCTCTCAGAACAGACAGATTAGAGGATTCTTCTCTGTAGGAACTGAACAACACTAGAGAAAAGACCTACAGATACTGTCATCTGGAATCTTCTATCGATACTTGCTAACCAACGGCACTCTTAGTCAACAAGTCCCACCCAGGTACGCAAAGTTTGCAAATGTTCGTGTGTGTCTCCTCCTCACTCTTAAATATGAATAAAGGCCTAATCAATCATTAGAAAACTGAAGAAAGGTTCCAAGATTAAAAATAAAAGTTTTTAAAAATGAGATAAAAAAGGTACATGGAATAAAAAAATAAAGGGACCAGATGAAAAATATTTTAAAAAATCATTAATGTCCTTGTAGAAACTGAAAACATGATACCTGAAATGTAAAAACTCAACAGAATAAATAGAAAAATCAAGAAAATTACCCAGAAAGTAGAACAAGGAAGACAAAAAGATAGACAATAGAGAAGAAATGATAAAATTCAGACAACTGATCCAACATGTAAGTAATAAAAGTTCCAGAAGGAGAAGCAAAAAGATAAGAGGAAGTTATAAAAGATATAAAATTTGTTAATGTCCCAAAACTGGAAAATACAAGTCTCTAGAGCAAAAGGGCCTACCAAGTACTAGCACAATGAATGGAAAGAATAAAAAAACCACCGTACATATGCAAAGACAGCCACAATAATTCTTTCTGTTTCTTTAGATATGCCCTTTTCAAGGGTGACGTTGCCACTCTTCCCATCGAGAAATGGCATTTATTATTTTCCCATCCCTTTCATTTAGACTGGCTTCAAGACTCATTTGAACATCAATAAAATATAGCACAAATGACACCATGTGATTCTGAAGCTCAATGTCAAGAATACTTACAGCTTCCACTCTCATCCTTTAGGAATTCTGCCACTGCTCTATAAAGAAGCTAAGCTCGCCTTTCTGAGGATGAGGAGCCACACAGAAAGAGGCCCAGATGAGAGTATCAGCTACCAGACATGAGTGAGGCCATGATAAGACTTTCCAGCTCAGTATAGCCACTCAGTGACTACAGCCACATGAGTGACGTTATTAGCAAGACCAATAGAAGACCTGCTCAGTGTCAAGAATTATAGAGGACCTGAGATTTTACCCTAAGTTAACCTGCCACAGTTTCATGACACTGGCAGAAGACGAGGAAACTCCTGGATCAGAAACAAGGTGCTATGTTATTCACAGCACAGCATGCAGCATGACCTTCATCTTTGCCTCAGTTCCCTCTTGCCCTCACACCCCACAGCGGTGACGCAGGGTGACCCAGGTTTGCATTACAACTGAGGAACCCTGAACTTAGGGAATCTTATGTTTTATAATGGGCTACAAGTAAGCCTGCTCAATCTCTGGCCCAAGGGGAGACATTATCTTTATTTATATTGCACAGTAAACCTGCTCTGTGCTCTGGAGGGAGACATTCTATCTTCTGAAGCTGCTAACTCTATAAACACCCTTGAAAAGATGGTCAAGAACAAAAGCTGGCAGTGCCTCTGTTTGCACGATGTGCAGTAATGTAAGAGACCCAGAGAGACCCAAGAAAAGTGTCACCCAACCCCCAGCTGAGCAATCACTGACAAATAAAAAGGTTACTATTTCGAGCCACTAAGTTTAGGGTGGTGGGTTACACCATAGCAGATAGGTGATAGAGACTATGATTAAATATAAAATATGAAAGAGAAAATCTCAAGAACATTCATAAGGAAAAACAAGTCACAATAAAAACACAAATCAAAATGACATGGGCTTTTGTAGTATTCTAGAAGAAAGCGGACTATGCCTTCAAAATCAGAGGGCAATTTTCTGCTTAGAATACCATATTTAGCCAACCCCCTACCCCCAACAAATCAAGTGTAAGAGTAGAATGAAAATTTTTTCAGACATGAAAAGACTCAAAAGCTTTTCTTCCTATATATTCTAGAGCATGTGTTTCAATAAAACGAGTAAACCAAAAGAAACAAAAATGTGGTATCCAAGTAACAGAAAATCCAACACGTAAGAAAAATCCCAAGCTTACAACTGTATACCAGACCTGCAGAGCTGCCAACTCAGAATGGAACAGGAAGATGGATAACTGCTAAAGTGAGATCTCTGGGAAAGGAAAAATGGAACTGCTAGATTTGGAACTGTATTTGAAGGTTTAGTAAAATAGCTAATAGGCATATGACCTGTCTACTGGAACATTTGTGAAATATTAGTAAGAGATACATAGAAAATAAAACAAATAAAAACATAAGTATTAGTTCCAGGGAAATCAAAGTCATTAAAAAAAAAAAAAGGTAATCATAGTATATAATGTGGCTGAGTAGTCAACAGTAATGACATAATACTGTTAACACTGACTACCAATTTAACCAAAAACTGTAATGAAGATAAAAGGATAGGGCCGGCCCGGTGGCGCACTGCTGCAGTGCGCCGCTTGGGAAGCGCGGCGGCGCTCCCGCCGAGGGTTCGGATCCCACATACAGACCGGCCGCTCACTGGCTGAGCGAGGTGCGGGAGCAACACTGAGGGTTGCGATCCCGTAGCCGGTCCGGTACGGGCGTGACACTGAGGGTTGCGATCCGTTGCCGGTCACGAAAAAAGACAAAAAAAGGAAAAAAAAAAAAAAAGATAAAAGAATATAAGAAAGCTAAGTCTCCAAAGACCATAACAAAAATAATATTGAAGACAGAGATAATATTAAAAAATAATAGTTGTATTAGTCCATTTTTGTTGCTTGTAACAAAGTACATGGAACTGGGTAATTTATAAGAAAACCAAATTTATTGCTTACAGTTTCTGAGGCTAGGAAGCCCAAAGTCTATCTGGTGGTGGCAACAGTGACCCTGGGTCTCACACTGCAAGATGGTGGAAGCAGAGAGAACAAGAGCAAGAGAGACAGACTCTCCTCTTCCTTTAAAGCCCTCAGAACCATGCCTCTGACCATCATTTTTAATCCATTTACTACTGCACGGTCCTATAATCCAATCACCTCCTCAAGACTCCACCTTTCAATTACCATAATAGGATTTCCCATCCTCTTAACAGTCACAGTGGGGGCTAAGTTTCTAATACATAAAACTTGGGGGACACAATTCAAGCTTCAATGAGTTTCAGGGGGACATAATTCAGTCCACTACAATAGTCTAAGTACATTGTTAAGAAACATGAAGCTACAGAGAGTGATTCTGTTCATATTTGTTGAGGGTATACTATGTATTAAGTGTTCTTCCGAGTGGTAGCAATCACCAGAAACACATACTCTCCTCTGCAAATCAAGAAATTGACACTCTGGTTTATCAGTCAATCTGCTGTGACTTGGGTTAATGTGTGTCAGTTCCTTAAATTTTAATCAACTCTTTGCATTCCTATAGAATTGAGTTTCCAGATTCAAAAAGCTAAGAACCAAACACTGTACTATAGTGATAATACTGTCTACTCATGAATCCCTGCACTACCCTTTCTTTCTCTTATATCTCTCTTTAAATGCCACATGACATTTTTATTACACTATGCTCTAACCAAATGAGCTAACTGGTCAGCCCACATTTTTAAATGCAACATTATCTTTAACATGCCTTACTTAACTTACAACATAAAATGTACCCAACAAACTTGAAAATGTATTTTATCACTCTAAAAATCACCTGTGATTTTTTGTTAGCATAACAAAATACATTTTCAAAAACACATTTGTAATCAGTATATACATATAGTTCTTCAGAAGAACTTTGCAATGCCTACTGTGAGGTATGACACAAAACATGTTCACTATAAAAAATGGTAATGTGTACCAGTTTGCAAATTTATAAAACTTGGCTTTCTAAGGTAACCCTCTAAATACTGAGGACTGAACTGATAAAAGTATGATGCTAATATGTAGGATTCCATTGTTTTTTACATTACAGCTTGCACAGAGCTGGCACATAAGTGCACTGGCTCTGAAGGCAGACAGTTTAATCATCTCAGTTCTGCAACTGTTCGCCAGAGCTCTGCATCAGTATCCCATCTATAAAGTCAGGATAACAGAGTTGTGAAGAATCAAAATAAGAGCACACCTAACAAGTGTCATCTATTATTATTCTGCCATAAGGGAGACAGGATCAGGAAAAAATTCAGAACCAAAAAGGGAAAATGAAGATTAGTGCTTGGAAAGGAGGCACCATCTGAGTCAGACCCAACTTGTGGGGTCAGTTCAAGTATCAGCTTACCACAAAAACTTCCTGGATCACCCCAGCTTACAGTGATTAATTGATAAATATTGCTTTTTTCAACAAAGCAAATGACATTTCCGTTCATCTAGTGTTCAATCAGAAATCTGAGAGGAATGCTTGATACTTCCCTTTCCATCATCAAGTTCTGAAGATGCCAGCTCCAAAATATCTCAAATACACACACTTCTCTCCCTCCACCATAACCATCTTAGTTCAAGCCACTAGCAGGTCTCACCTGGTCCAAGGTAGGAACCTCCTAACCGGCCTTCCATTTCCACACAGTGACCAGCCACTGTTCTGAAACTGCAATCTATCAAGTCACTCTCTTGCTCAGAAATCTTCGATGTCTTCCTGTCATCCTCAGAATAAATTCTAGGAACTTTAAGACAACTCCCACACACACTCCCCAATCTTAACCCTAACCACCTCCCCCATGTCACAAAACTGTCCCCCTTTACTCTCCCCGTTCCAGCCACATGATCCTCTCCTAGTTTCCTGCATGTCAAGATCTTCCATGCCTCAGAGCCTTTGTTAATGCTGTTCCCTCAGCCTGGAAGATTCTTCCCTCCACCCCGCAACTGACTACCTTCCTCCACCTTCACATCTCAGAGGCTCAAAAGGACCCTCCCTGCAGTCCTCTCCCCTCCCAGCAACTCAATGTCAGTACCACCCTATTTCTTTCATAGCACTTATCCCAATTCTCACTTACCTGTTTACTTGTGTATTTGTTTAATGTTCATCCAGACTACAATTAATGATGATGACAGCAGTTAGTATTTCTTAAGAGCATACAATATACTGTACGTTGAACATTAACACATTATTGCTTTTCATCCTTGCAACAACCCTATGAGCTAAGCTCTAAATAATCATTTGCCCCATTTACAGACAAGGAAACTGAGACAAACAAAGCAGTCACAGCCACCATATAGATGGCATGCCAGGCTCTCAACTTCACTGACAAAAGGAGAGGCACCAGAAACCAAAAATAAAAAATTTAAAAAAAAGAAGAGGCCCTCTCTCTCCACAAACAACACTCCAAAGTATTAGAAGAAGCATCTAATTTATGATAATAGGGGAGGACTTGATCACACCCGTCTCAGTACTGGACAGATCACCGAGGCAACAAACCAACAGAGGAACAGTCAACCTGTCAGATGGAGAGCACAATTCTATGCTTATTAGAGGGGGAGGGGGAAAGGGAGAGATTGGATAAGGCGCATAAAGAAAAAGTATGATTTGTAACAATGAATATGATAATTTTAAAAAGAAAGAAAAGAAAGTTGGAAAACAGCAAAAATATGATTTGAACCTAGGCAACCTACTAAAGAACCAGCTCTAGGCCATACTGACTCCTACAAAATATGAAGCTGAACTATCAACTCCAAAAGGGCAGGATTTGTGATTTGTGCATTACTGTATAGCACAATATAGCACCATGCAAAATACTGTTTAACACTTGCCTAAGCCAGAGGCTTATGCAAACAACTGGCCAATGAAAATCAACATAGGAGTTCTTCAATATGTTTATAGTACTGAAATCAACCAAGTGCTTTCTAGCATATGGAGTCATTTTATTTAGAGTCTCGTTTTTATAAGATTATTTTATGTGCTGTATTGGAGATAAAATTATGTCTGTAACTATCCCAAAGTTGAGATCTGTCTAACTTTTCTACTGTTTCCTTGTCCTCCAATTATTCTAAGTTAATGAGGCTCTCCATTTATAATTTTCAGGTGTTTTTTTTTTTTTTTTCCTTTTTTTGTCTTTTTCATGACCGGTAACAGGATCGCAACCCTCAGTGCCATGCCCGTACCGCGACTGGCTTTTTCCTTTTTTTGTCTTTTTCATGACCGGTAACAGGATCGCAACCCTCAGTGCCATGCCCATACCGCGACTGGCAATGGGATGGCAATGGGATAGCAACGCTCGGTGTCGTGCCCACACCGCGCTCAACCAGTGAGCGGACCGGTCTCTATATGGGATCCGAACCCTCGGCGGGAGCGCCGCCACGCTCCCAAGCACCGCATTCTACTGAGTGCGCCACCGGGCCGGCCCAATTTTCAGGTTTTAAGGGGCTGTAAATACCAAAAACAGAAATATAATCCAGAAAGCTTACACTAAAAATCCATCAGGCAAAAATGCAAGGTCAAGTTAGCGTTACTGAAAACACACACAACTCTAACTATATTTCTAAGGTTCATTCATCCAACAAATGTTTAGCAAGCACCTCTATGTATCAGGCACTGTTCCATGAACTGAGGTGAACGAAATTGGCCAAGTCCCTATTCTCATGAAGCTGCATTCTAATAGAATGATTATGTTAGGTGTATATAAGTGTGATGCAGAAAAGAGAGATCAGGAGATTAAGAAGGGTCACTATTAGGCTATTTTAGAAAGGATGTTAAGGAATGAACACTTTGATAATATGACTTCTGAGCAGAGACCAGAATGAAAAGACTGGAACTTAAGTTCTATGATTCTTAAACTTTTTTCAAGTTTGCACTGAAATATGATAACTTCTTCCCTTTACAAATAGGGGAACTCCCTGAACAGGTTCTAGAAGGTAAGGATGGGGCCATGATCAGCTGTGGGGATGAAATGTTGAGGAATTAATTGATCTTCCCTAGTAAAGCTTTCTGTTTGCAACAGGCGATGAATTTTTTTATCTTAAAAACTGAAGAATCTCAAAGGGTTATAATGTGCCTCCTCTCTCCCTGCTACCTTCAGAAGGAAAAGTTATTATATCCATTGTCTAAAGGTAGAGATGAAAGGAACTGCTTAATTTCGCAACTACTAATTATCAGAGGAGGAAGTATTCAGTTTTGAAAATATTAATTGAGCAATGGCAAGGAATATGGGACAAAGATTGGCCCATAATTTTAGATTTTTTTAAAAAAAAAAGAGCTAAAGGAAGAGAATGGTGCTTAAGGTAATTTATTCATTTTATATGGTAAATGTTGAGATTTACTCATTACAACATTTCTTTATGATAAGTTTACAGAATTTTTTCTGATATACTTTACCTTCCTGAAACCACCAGAGTTCCATCATCAAGTAAATAATCCTTCACATTCTGAGGAAGTGGAAGAATGACACTAAAAAAATAAAAAACACACATACCAAAAACGGCATCATTTTAAAAGACCAACCATAAGCAGAGAAAATAATTCCATACTTGATTAATTTTTGAAGGATTTGTTCTCTTTATTTTAACATGAAGTAGAAAATGTTAATGATGTACATTTAGTAGAAGCAGACTAGGAATTAGAATAATATAAATAAATTTCACGTAATTACCACAATTGCCTTTGTGGTAAAACAAACAAACAAACAAACAAACAAAACCCAGCCAAATCCAAAGAACCAGATAGAAATCACAGTACAAACAAACAAACAAAACCCAGCCAAATCCAAAGAACCAGATAGAAATCACAGTACAAAAGCAACAAGCTCAAAAGAATTCTGAGAGAGCACAATGATTCCAAGTCTAAGAAATCTGAGATCAGCAGGTATTTGCAGCAACACACGAAATGCAGCAAAACAAGCCAGGAGATTAACAGCATTTGGCCACCTTCTAAGGTAAAGGGCTGAAGTAGACTCAAGATCTGGAAGCCACTCTTTGGTTGGCAATGAGCACACATGGCTAAGTATTCACAAAATGTTTGGATGTGTTTTGGTGGCATTCTATTAAACTAATCACCAGAGACAGAAAGCTATTTAACTTGGCATGCTTTAGCTTAATTTGTTTCAGGGAATCATAATTAACGATGGTAAAATCATAGTTGAAGTCACTTAAAAACTTATGGGATAATTTGTGTTTCATCCTCTTATAATAAATCATCAAAAATTCCTGACACAGATACCTAAGAGCAATGCTATTATTGTGATCTTGTGGTAAATATTTTTTAAAAAGTGAAAAAGATTACAGCCTGCTTTTAGAGAGTTGATAGAACATCATTGACTTATAATATGCCTCATCTACTTACCAAACAAGTTTTTTGGCACATTACAAATTATTTCTGTGCACAGAAAAGATTATTCATAGGCTACTTCGGTTTTAAAAATTACTATTTGATTTATCAAAGTTACAATTTCACATTCAAAAGCCTAGTTCTTCCTAGCTTTAGAACTTCAACTAACAAATCTAATTATTCTGTTTGTAAATCTACTAAATTTTAACCAATTTCAAGTCAGCCTTTACGACTTAAAAGTCTCTTTAATGACTTATACTCTATTTATAAAAATGCATTTAATTTTCTTTTTAAATGTCTACTGTCTCATTACAAATAAGCCTTCCCAAGCATTAAACTCTTAAAAAGCTAACAAACAAAACTATAAGTAAAATGAATCAAAGGTTCTTGCAAACATTCCAATACTATTTAGGAATTTGAAATTTTTTCTTATACATTTTAACTTACAATTTAAACCGACTATACGATTTTTAAAGAATATATCCAATTTTTATTGACTAAAACCATTATTAATCTATTACTGAAATATTGGCTAACAAAATCAGATATTCTATTAGCAACTTTTTTTAAATTGACAGATAAAACTGTATGTATCTATCGTGTACAACATGTTTTGAAGTACAGACACTGTGGAATGGTTAAACCTAGCTAATTAACAAACGCATTACCTTGCATAGTTATAATTCTTGTGGTGCGAGCACTTATCCCTTCTCTTAGTTTTTCAAGAATACATTGTATCTTCGTTAACTATAGTCACCATGCTGTAAAACAGATCTCACAAACTTATCTCTCGTGAGCGTAATTACGTATCCTTTGACCAACACCTTCCAAATACCCCCTCCCCAGAGGGGGCGGAGAGCAATTAAGTCACCCGTTGAGCTAGTCAGTGACAAAGCCCAGACTACCCAGTTCTCCAGATCACCCAGCAACTCTGGCAATTCCAAAAGTAGCAATGGTGAACTTCCAAGCCTAAACTAGTTCACCCACGCCTCCGACCTACCCTCCTACCTCCCCTAGCACACTCCCTAACTCGCAATGGGACGCACTGATCTACTTTGCTAACCTCCCCACTTCAACCACCATGAGGAAGTCGACATCTCGACACTGTCGCTCCCGTCTGGTCAATATAAGGCCTGCATTCCTTTGATGGAGACAGGATTCGCCCGTGTCGCAGTTCCCTTTTGCCAGTCGCCGCGGCGTAACCCCTCCCCTCTCACCTCTTGATGGTAAGGCTTCGGAAGAGCGGGTACCACGCGGAGAACTGACAGTGCAGCACATGCTCCTTCTTCATCCTCCAGCTGCCACCGCCGCTGCCTTTCCCTCTCCTGCCAGCGCTCTCCCGGAACCCCGGGCTCCGGTCCCGGAAGTGCCCGCCGAGCTGTTTTGTTTCAAGGACTCTTCCGGTCCATAAAGCAAGGAGGAAGTAACAGGAAAGGAGGCGGAGAAGGAGGCTCGTAGGTCATACACACACGCACACGCAAACAAAATGAGTTTTGGTCCCGAAAGAGGAATTGCGGAAGTGTTGAGAAAGGAATTTTAAGAAGTTTACGGCTCGGCTTTCGCCGTAGACGCACACTGACCCGGAAAGTAATCATCTAAAGCCAGGTCAGCGGCGGGGGGGGTAGGGGGAGTTCTACGGGTGCCGGGAGGAGGGCGGGCGCACATCCTCTTAGCACCGCGAGGGGCGCCGGTGTCTCCAGCCGTGGCACCGGCATCTGCTGAGACTCCTGCCTCGGGCTCGTCCTTTTTTCGTCCACTTTACCTTCTTCACGCCACACCTTGGAGTAGGTGACTGGGTGCGGGCCAATCACCGATCGTGGTCTCTCGGGGGAGGAGAGGACGAGGGCGGGAGCGTGCCGAGCTGGCGCGGGCAGTGCGGGCAGCCGCGCGCGTGGCTCCAGATTGCTGCTGGGCTCGTGGCTGGGCACGCCAGGGGGTAACCGCTGCGGGGGCGCCGGAGGAAAGCCGGGGATGGGGGTGGAAGAGTCTGGGCTACGCAGAGTGTAGAGAGCGGGGAACGCCACAGTTAAATGTTAGAGCGTAGTGGTTGAGGCATCAGCAAGGGAGAATGCTGAATTCCTGGGTGAGGGTTTTGAGAGACGGAGGGAAGGAATCCCGCCTGTTCGGTCCTGGGGTGTTCGACTTTGGGGGTTAAAGAGGAGAGGTAAATTTGAAAAGCAGAGGAAAGAGGAGAGTTATCTTCTTTGAGCGTCAGGTTCATGTAGTCCGGCCCCGCGAAAGTTACCATTCAGGGAAAATACAGCCAGATTTTTATCAGTAATCCCGCAATGAAGGAATCCCAAACCTGGAGGAATTCTCATCGAGCTTGCAATATCATTTTTTCCCTACTCCCCTTCCCTACTTTTATCACCCTACAAGGTTCAGTTTTTTTGTTTTTGTTTTTTTTTTAATAGTGAGAAATCACTAAATCGCTAGCTGCTGAGAAACGTAATTAAAACCTATGGTAATTATTATAATTACAAGCCTTGGGCTTGTCTCAGGCACCTATGTCTGAAGGCGTACGTATTATTTCCTTCCAATTGCACGCTCTTAGTGGTCCACCTAAGTAATTTTGAGTTAGAAAGATAACGCCACTAACTACGGGCCTCTTTAGATAGGTATTCCTTAGGATAACAGGATCCGCTCATATTTGAAGTCCCGGTCCGGTACGGGCGCGACACTGAGGGTTGCGTTCCGTTGCCGGTCACGAAAACAAGACAAAAAGGAAGAAAAAAAAAGAATATTATCTTTTAAGGGCCGGCCCGGTGGCGCACTGCTACAGTGCGCCGCTTGGGAGTGTGGTGGCGCTCCCGCCGAGGGTTTGGATCCCACAACAGACCGGTTCCTGCTCACTGGCTGAGCGAGGTGCAGACGCAGCTCCGAGGGTTGCGATCCCGTTGCCGGTCCCAGTCCGGTACGGGCGTGACACTGAGGGTTGCGATCCGTTGCTGGACACGAAAAAAAAGACAAAAAGGAAAAAAATAATAATATTATCTTTTAAAACATGAAAATTTTAAGTTTTATGATTATAACCAAAATTATTAAATGTAACTGTACTAATTATGTGGTTCTTTGTTCCTTATAAATCAAGTTCTTTTTCTGTGTAATTATTCTGACAGAATGTAGAATGGCATCCTAAAAATGCCTGGTTTGATGCTTGACTTTAACAACACAATAATTATTTCTGGAAATTAATTGATCCCCTTCCCATTTTTTTCAAAGTGCCTTTGTTGATTTCTCTATTCAGTTGTTAAACTGTTCCAACGGCCTGACCCTCTTTTGTCAATCAGAATTATTTGAGCGCCTACATCTTTTATTCAATTAAGCACTGCTGGTGTTTGTAATACTCAGCTTTTACCAGGGAGATACTCACCAACATAGAATTTCTTATTTTTGCTTCACTTTGCATCCTCAAATTGCAGGAATTCAGGTGTGATAGTAACTGAATAATGAGCCTGGATACAAACTCCATAGCCTGGCTATGAGTTCTCAGCTTAACTTCTTGAATTCATAGCTCCCATTTAACTTACCTAACTGTTGTAACTAATACTGAAATACCCAAATTTGTGAAAAATTAATCACTTATCTTTCTCCCCTTCAGTGAAGGGATGTACGTGCTGCCTAACCAACCCCAAAACTAGCTTATATAGAAACAGGAATTTGTGGCTTGCCAGTTATGGTTGTGTGCTGTTTGCCTGCAAATTTTGGGGGGAATAGGTCAGGGATCTAGCCCAATCTGTGTGTGCCCTTAGAAATGGAGGTGTGCAGGGAAATGTTGAAAACGACAGAGCTTGCCAAATGCTTGATTTCTCAACCTTGCCCCGGTCAGTGTCTCAGACTTTCTTCCTGTGGTTCCCTCTAGTTGGAATCCTTTCCCTGCATCATAGCTTAATATCAAACTACCTTTAAAGTCTTTTTCTCACTACCTCCCAAGTGGATGTGATTTGTTCTTCCTTTAAAACACCCTGGTATTGTGTTATCTCTATGGCAGGCTTTCCCCTTTGTTTGCTGAAGTGTAAGGTGCTCAGGGCAGGAACAGTGGTCAGTCTGTGCTGAGTGCTGTACATTTCAGTTGCCTGTGCCCATGAAGCTAGTTAAGGATTTCTGCCTGCCACTGTACAAGAAGTCTAAGAATCCTGTGACATTTTTCCTCACTATAGTTCACTGTGTCCTGGAAGGGTACACATCTGACACATCGTAAACCTCCATTGCTCAGACTAAACTGAGTTAAAATGGCTTATGTGAATTTTAAAAGTTTGCAACTTTGATTAAAGATAATCATAAATGAAACTGTAGAACACTCAGCATTATGTACATGTGTATTTTTAATAACATACACATTGGTAGTATGTAGATGACCTTAAATTCTAGTTAACGTAGTAGATAAAATTCAAATTAAACTTTGCTTTTAAATCTTGAAATAGCATCGAGTCAGTTTAAGAAGGCTCCATCACAGTAGCGGAGACAGCAGAGTATGAAGCAAGGAACTGAAATCTCATTTCAGTTTCTTTCTGCAGCGTGTTGCTTGTATTGACAGTCCCCCAAATGGCACCATTTGGCTTCTGTTTTTGAAATGGTGCTAAAAATAATACTTCTTTTCTGTTTCATTACTATTTTTGAGGTGCTTTTATAGTCCTGAAACATTTTGGGAATCTTGTAGTAAAGAATACACTTTTGGCTGGCTGGTTAGCACACTTAGGAGAGCATGGTGCTAGTAAAGAATGTACTTTTGAAATCAGCCATTAATCACTTTTTTGTTATTTATACTGTCCATGGATTGCTACAGAATTCTGTTTCCCCCTTGGGCTGATTGCATTCCAAGTAGTTACCCTAGGGAAGCCTAGCCCTGTTTGCCACTTTTGTGGGGGTTGGGGGTGGCAATTTATGTCTATAGCATATTTTTTATTATTTCCCTAGCTCTCTAACATTCTAGCTTAAATATTTTTTAATATAGTCTGTTTGAAACAACTCTCTTATAGCTTAAAGTGCTGACAGAAGATCTTTCAATCTTTAGACTGCTTTGTAATTGAGTTTAACTGTTAAATAGAATAGTAGATGAGGAACTGTCCTTTAGAATAGAATGTGTTTTTTCACCTTTTTGGCAGTCAACAATCCCTTTGGAAATCTGAAGAAAGCTATAAAGATATATACATAAGGGGACCTAGCAGATAACTTAAATGCCTTAAAGTTTTATATGACTCTAAAGGGACTAGTTGTCCCTTTGCCACTAAAGATATTCATATAGGACTGGAGGGAAGCTCACTCTTCTCTTCTGTGTTATGTGCTACTGACTGCTTTGGGGTTTCTGGGAATCCAGGTTAAGTGCCCTTTTCATAGAGGAAAGTAGAGGTTATCTAGTTCTTCTGGTGGTGATTATACTTTTCAGATTGCAGTTCCCTGCTTTTCAGAAGTTTGGATATGCATGGAAACATTTGGGGTTAGAGTGTCGCTTTTTAAACAGAGGTAGAATTTAACTTAATCCAAGCATTTTGTCCCTTTCTAGACAGATTATTTTGTGTACTAATTTGGGCTGCTTGGTTGACTAGAAGTTATTTTCTAAGTGTTAGCATTAGAGCAAAGGAAAGTTTCCTTCTCTGATGCAGATGTTATTAATAGAAGAGAATGGATACCTAAAAGATAAATATCTAAGTAAAGTTCTTTTACCTAGGTGTAGAACATGCAGGTAGAGACTGGTAGCTGGGTGTTAGTTTTCTACCTTTGGTTAGTTTTCATCTGGGTCAGCATGTTGTTTTGATGCCTGTAATAATGTAAACTATTCGTCTCAAGCAATGCCAGTGAAAAGTTTACCTAATAAATTACCATGTGGGATACTTTCAAAGGAGTAACTGCCTGTTCTCTTAGGGCTCTAGGTTTCAATATGCTAAATGACTGTCCTTAAATATTTAAATATCTGTGTGGCTCCTTTATTTTGGAGTCTCTGTTCAGATGTCACTAAATTAAAGAGGCCTTCCCTGATCACTCCGTACAGATTACTCCGCCCACCTCTCCCACACACATTTTCCGCACTCTTTTGCTCTTCTTTCTCCATAAAACTTGGAGTCACCTGACATACAGTTTACATATTATTGCTCCCTTTTTCTCCCTTTTTCCCTTTCTCCTATCCAGAAAGTGATCCATGAGGGCAGGGCCTTTGTCTCTTCTTCCCACTGCTTCGTTCCTAGCACCTTATTTCATCTTTAATGGTTCTCCCACAGGGTGTTCTAGCCAGGACACCTGAAGTAGTTAATCAGAGCTTTGATTTTTTAAGGTACTTTACAAATATTAATCATTTGTTGTTGGTTGTACTTTAGGATGGGGAAACTTGCTGTCTGGCATAAAAATTGCAGATTTGCTGTGTAGTATAATTATCACTTTGGGTCCCAGAAGAAACAGCATAAAGACACTTTCCCTCTAAGAGAGTTGATGCTTGGTGGTCTATATTTTCTCTGAAGCTAAAGTTAGGAGATGGGGTAGGTTAGGGAACTGTGAAACTTAAGAATAGTGAAAGGTTAGAATAGTGTTCAGAAATGTAGATAAGATACCAAGGAAATGGAAAATAGGAATGAAAAAGATAAAACAGGATCAGTTCAGGAAGTCCAACAGCTGAGTAACAGTTCTTGAAAGAGAGAAGAGAAAATGGAGGGGAGGAAATTAGTGATTCAACGAAAGTTCCCTATAGAGAGCATACTGTGGAGTATCCAGATTGAAAGAACTCCCTTGAGTGCCCAGTACGGTAGCATCAACACGAAGACATAACTGCAGGCTTCCAGAGAAAGATAACAGGTCACATGGAAAAAGGATCAAGAGTCAAAATAGCTTCAGACTTCTCAACAGCAACACCAGAACAAGACACCACCAGAAGAGATGCCTCCAAATTTTGAATAGAAAATTGTTTTCAGCCAGTAGTTCCATGTGCAACCAGATTAACAATCAATTATGAGGGTAGAAAAGAGATTTTCAAACAGGCAAGGGATCCAAAGACAAGGGAATAAACCAGGAAAGCAGTAGTAGCACGTAACAAATGGGATGGGGCCGTCTTTTCATAACAGACCTTAGTGCTAGTTGACACTTTCTCTGCAACTGTGACTGTGATACATGTCGAAAATGAAAAGTAAATGAGACACAATAATGTGAATGTATTTAATGCCACCAAACTATATGCTTTAAGTGATTAAAATGGTAAATCCATTTACCACAATTTTTAAAACGTGAAGCATGATAAATAGGTAGAAATAGCTGGCACAGACAGCTCTTAAAAAGTTTAGCTGTAAAAGGCTGATAGGGGACAGTAGCTGAGAAGTGGGTGTGGAGAGTGGTACACAGTTGTCCCTCAGTATCTGCAGAGAGTTCCAGAACCCCCCACAGTTACCCAAATCCAAGGATGCTCAAGTCCCTGATATAAAATGGTTTAGTATTTGCATATAGCTTACACATATCCTCCCGTGTACTTTAAATCATCTCTAGATTACTTATAATACCTAATGCAATGTAAATGCTATGTAAATAGTTGTTACACTGTACTATTTTTTTTTTTTTTACTTTTATTATTCATGGTTGGTTGAATCCACAGTTGGGGAGGGCTGACTGTACATCTTTCTACTGTTTCCCGTTGGAAAGAGTTTAAGGCTTGGAGTTAGAAAATCTGATTAGAATGTATCTAAGTACCCAGTGCATGCACAGTAGGAACTTGGTTACCATGGGCTGAATCTAACTGGGAAGGCTTTAGGGTCTTTCCTGGATGTTTCCTGGGGCCTTTGCATTTATTTCTCTTTTGAAACTGCCCCAGATGGTCACATGAGAGAAGCAGCATTGATGGCAGATAAATTTTTTGCCATTTAAGTACTTTGACTAGTGGCCTATGGGCAGATGTTTCATTCAGAAAAATAATTTTAGCCTAATTGAATCTTATTATTTTACAGTGTGCACTTCTCACCTGAGGACTGTAAAGACTAATTAGTTTGAAAATGGAGACCCAAGAACCAACGGATTCTTCTCAGAATATCAGACAGTCTATTATTTCAGAGGAGGTACAACTTGTTTTTCACTTTTCTTTCCCCTCCCCACATAAATTTGAGTTTAAAGAAATGTTTAGGCTATTTGTTGTTTCAAATGATTGTTTTTCATACTTGAAGACAGTTTTAAAATATTTTTCCAACTTCCTTTTACAGACTCAGGCCCATTTTGCTCTTGTGTGGGAACAGTATTATATCCCTTTTAATTATATGTGTCAGTGAAATTGAAACCATTAGTGGATTTTGGCTCTTCATTAAAAAATTCTTAATTCTTATTAAAAATTTCCCTGGATAGAAGAATAAATAATATGTGGGTTTTAGGACTTAGACATTTTATATTTAGTTATCACATCTTAGCTGTTTATGTTTCCAACATGTATGTTTAAGAATAATAAAAACCTAAATTATCTCAATTCCAGTGAGTTTTAGAACTAATGTACATCTTTTTTGTTATTCAACTTAGTTTTTTTAAAGTCTCCTCTTACAAGAATTGTTGCAATGGTTATGTTTTAAATACTTCGTATTGAAACGCTGATCTTGAGACCTTTCGGGAATTTCTTTTTTATTTAAAATCGTTCCATGTTGTCTGTGAACAGATCCGCTAATTATTAGGTTGCTGCTGGCAAGAAGTGAAAGATAGGATAGTAAGAAAAAGGCTACTGCTTTACGTACACAGTGAATCTTTCCTCTCAGTTCAGTATAGTGCCATAGGTAAGTTGGTCCTCATAACCAAAACTCCTCAGTATCTAGACAGAACAATCCTGGGGTCTCTGTCTCAGTTTGGGTGGGAAACCCATGTGTCATGATGGAAAATCCAGTCATTGACCTGGTTTCCCCACAGTCAGTTTTCCTATGTAATCGTTGTCAGTGAAATGCCACTGATGAATTTTTACATAAGCACACCTATGTGGCTAGCACCTAGATCAGGGGACAGAACATTAGGAGCACCCCACAGGACCCCTCACCCCTTGTGCTCCCTCTCAACTGCACCCACTCCCCTGATCCCCAGAAGTTTTTAGACTATCATTTCTTTTTACCTCTCAGAATTACCTCAATAACTACAAAAAGAAGCAGAACTACCCTGTAGTAAAAACAACTTTGAATACTTACTCTGAACTGCAAACTTGTCCACAAATTATTGGGAGGGAAACCTGATTATTGGGAGGGCCACACAGAGAAAATTTGAAAGAAGAAAAACCACTTTTAGATGAAGACCAACTTGTTTTGAAAGTTTCCCAACCTTTTATCTGATCTCCTTTTAGTTAATTGCAGAAGGAGATTGGGTCAAGCTTGAAAAAACAACTTACATGGATCCTACTGGTAAAACTAGGTAAACTTTTTTTTTTTTCTCTTTTAAAATGTTTAGTATTTTGGTTTTTCAGGGTCTCTGTCAAGTGTTTGGCATAAACTTTGATATTTTCTCATTGTAAACTCTATTTTAAATAATCTAATGTAGCTGTTTTTCCATTGTTAGAATGTTTGGATAGTTTATAATCTCTAAATAAAATTGGGTTGTAAATTTGTTACAATAACTAATTAGGAATCTATATTAACACCATTCTCTCTAAGCAGACTAGTGTGGACCTAAAACTTTTGGGCGAAGCCTAATTTAAGTTGACGAGGTGGCAGAATAGTTAACAATACATTTTGCTTCCTACTAGTAAATTCATTTTTAATCTCTAAATTAGAATTAAAGAGAAAACAAAAACATTGTTGGTTTTGAGGTAAAACTTACATGTTTACACCTTGCTCATGGAAGGTAAACTGAGGGAAAAAAACGCTTAGTGTAAAGCATATTTCACAATATATATATCAATAGCCATAAAGATACCCTTTGAACTAATAATTCCACTTCTGAGAATGTGCTCTGGAAATTAGCTTTGACATTAGATTTGTGCATGAAAAAAAGGTTCATCAAAATTTTAAAAGGCAAAAATCGTAAGCAACCCAAACATCTTAAAAATAAGGAACTAATTGTTATAGTGTATTCACTTGGTAAAATCTATGAAGCCATCTTAATAGCAGATTATGAAGACAACCTAGCAATATGGGTAAAGTTAATAAGTTGGTTACAAAAGAGAAAGTTATATACAGTCATCCCTCGGTATCTGGGGGGGATTGGTTCCAAGACCTCCCAAGGATATCAAATTCCACAGATGCTGAAGTCCTTGATATAAAATGGTGTAGTATTTGCATATAGCCTATACATATCCTCCTGTAATACTTTAAATCATCTCTAGATTACTTATGATACCTAATACAATGTAAATTGCTATGTAAATTCTTGTTATACTGTATTATTTAGGGAATAATGACAAGGAAAAAAAGTCCATGCATGTTCAGTGCAGACCATTTTTTTTCAAATATTTTCAATTTGCGATTGACTGAATCCACAGGTATGGAAACATGGATGTGAAGGGGGCAACTATATATGCTTCTTGCTTTTTAAACTCTGCCAAATAATATGTAAGAAAAGGCTAGAAGGAAAACTAGCAAAAAAAGAAAAAAATAGCTCTATGATTAACCTTTTTTCTGTTTTCCAAATTTTCTGTTTAGTAATCTTTTAATAGTATAAACTGAGAAAACAATAATGTGTTAAAATAGATTTAAGTATTTACTTAGTTAACTATAATATAAAAAGGAATAACAGAATGAGAAAATATGAAACATAACTATATTTAGTATCCAGATTACATGATACAAATGTATTAACATGAAAATTCCATTCACTAGGTAATCAAATAAGAGTGCATGCTTGCTTTGTGAGGAAAAACACCTATCATCAGTGTAAAATACATGGACTTGCCAATAATTTAAACAACTTTTGTTAACTCTTATTTAAAACGTTAGGTTGGGGCCGACCCCGTGGCGCACTCGGGAGAGTAAGGCACTGGGAGTGCAGCGACGCTCCCGCCGCGGGTTCGGATCCTATATAGGACTGGCTGGTGCGCTCACTGGCTGAGCGCGGTGTGGGTGACACCACACCAAGGGTTGTGATCCCCTTACTGGTCACGAAAAAGTCAAAAAATAAATAAATAAAATGTTAGGTTGAGTGTGATACGTAGAACTAAATTTGAAATATTTAGGGGATAGGGGCCAAACCCAGTACAGAAATGTGGCAGGGCCCAAGCCTTAGGGAGCATGATATGTTCAGGTGTATTTATATTTATGAAAATATATACAGAGATTAGAACCCAATTTAGAGTGATATAGTTTGGTTTTCTTCCTATAAAATTAAGTTTATAATACAAATGTAGCCCTTAACACTAGTCTAAAGAGTACATGTTGGTTCACACCAGCTCATCCCTTCACCTGACTAGTCGTCTTTCCTTCCAGCCTTTCTTAATCAGGGATGTGCAGCAAAATCATTTGGGAAATTTTTTTTTTTTTCTTTTTTTCTGACCGGTAAGGGAATCGCAACCCTTGGCTTGGTGTCGTCCGCACCGTGCTCAGCCAGTGAGCGCACCAGCCATCCCTATATAGGATCCGAACCCGTGGCCTGGCGCTCCCAGCACTGCACTCTCCTGAGTGAGCCACGGGGTCGGCCCTTGGGGAATTTTTTTCAAAATACTCATGTATAGGTCTCACTTCCAGAGTCTATTTCAATAGTTTGGTACTTTTTTTTATTGGCAGCTGGGAATCCAAACCCTTGACCTTGGTATTTTCAGCACCACACTGACCAAGTGAGCTAACCAGCCAGCCCCAATTTTTTGCTACCTTTTTTTTTTATTTCAGTAGTTTGGGAGTGGGCTCTAAAGTCTCTTCCAAACTACCATATTTATACAGCTTGTTGATAGCATGTTCTCCTACATTCTTTCATATAGAGGTCTTCTCTCCTGGCCTCCAAAGAGATCTTATGTAAAGCATTAATATTTCATACTAGAATGTCAAGCTTTGAAGAATAAATCTCTGTACTTTCCAGAAGGCTATGATTTATAAATTTATAAAATGTGCTATTACCTGATATAAAAGCATGTATATGAAAGGGATAAAATAGCAGCTAGAGAATACTTTGTTCCACTGTCTCATTTACGGAAGAGGATATGGAATTAATTTTAGAAGTGTGAAAATATGCTGGCGGTGGGCCGCCTGGTGGCGCACTGCTACAGTGCGCCACTTGGGAGTGCGGCGGCGCTCCCGCCGAGGGTTCGGATCTCACATACAGACCGGCCGCTCACTGGCTGAGCGAGGTGCGGGCGCAACACCGAGGGTTGCGATCCCGTTGCTGGTCACAAAAAAAGACAAAAAGTGAAAAAAAAAAATAAGACAAAAAGGGAAAAAAAAAAAATATGCTGGCGGTATGTCCCATTATTGACATTCAAGATAGTGCTGAAGTCATCCTTTCTACCTCTTATGTTGGTGGACTAGAGGGAAGAAAGCAAAACATGCTTTCCTATAACAGAGGAGACTGAAAAATGGGGTAGCCTAACTGGAAGCAGAATTCTAAAGCTAGAAGACGTTTTTGAGATAACATGCTCTTAATTCTAAAGTTTTACAAATGAGAAAATAGTCACCATGGGTTGTAGCTTTGGGTTTTGCTGGTAAGCAAGTAGAGTCTCTGGTTCTCTGACTTCCAATCAAGTGAACATCTCAGAGTCCCTTTAAGATTGTTGGAGCTCTTGTGGGGCATTCCCATTTGTATTTCTTACAAATCCATTTATATTTTATTGCTCATAATTTATGGGTAGTTACTGCTTGTTTATTTCATCTTAATCATTATAGTGATGCTACTCTTTTGTTTCCCTTATTCCTAGTGTATTTGGGATGGGACCTTCAGTGCTTTTCCTAGCACTATCTTCTTCAGTCTTTAGGACTGACCTTAAGAGGCAGCAGAGAGAGCTATGCCAAAAGGTGTTTTGTCTCTTGCAATCTGTATTTACTTATTGGGATTGCTTGTTGGTTGGCTTCTTGCTACTAACAGGAATGTTGAGCTGCTGTGAGTTGTCATAGTAGTCTGTTTGATTTTCATAGTATTCATGTTCACATATTTGCCCTTTAGAATTTGGGTACAATGCTGAAAGATCTACAATTTGCAGAGTTTTGTTTTGTTTTAATCAGATAAGATACCTGAAAATGTTTTTATAGAAATGTGGGAAAGTCTAAACCTTAGGGATAGCCAGGATAAAAAGTATGAGCAAAAGGATTCTTAGTACATCTTGTAACTCTTGCTACTGGGATGCAGATGTTGACTCCTTTCTTACCCCAATCCCAGAGCCACCCACATGTCTTACTTCCTTTAGAATAGATTCTAAAATTGTTTGCTTCTCCACTCCTGTCTCTTACCACTGCTTTTTTCTTTTTTAGGGATAAGAGAGGGAAGGGGCAATTTTCCTCTTATGTCTTTCCTTCTTTAAACAGCATGATTTTTTCAGTAACTGGATTTTCTGTAAAACTCTGCCCAATGCTCCAAGGAAAGGAAGTAGAACAGCCCAGATGTTACCAAAATACTTAAGTGGGTAACAGCCAGAAACAAGTAGCTAATACCAGGAATAAAACCATAAAAGGGAGCAGGAATTTGCTGTTATTCACCTCACTTTTTCCTCCAGGGACCATTTTTCCCCCTTAGATAAGATCTCAACATGCAAAGTCAAGTACTCACCTAAATATAGTTTGGTTTTCTTCCTATAAAATTAAGTTTATAATACAAATGTAGCCCTTAACACTAGTCTAAATTTAATAATTCTTTGATTAATAAATGGGAAGGTCCTCTTCTTAAATTGTGTATTTTAGGTTGCATATTTTAAAAATCCAAATTATATACTTAACACTAGTCTAAATTTAATAATTCTTTGATTAATAAATGGGAAGGTCCTCTTCTTAAACTGTGTATTTTAGGTTGCATATTTTAAAAATCCAAATTATATAAAAATTATCTTAATAGTTCACATTGTACACAGTATACTTTGTTCTTAGAGATAAGGCTGGAATTTTTGTAGGAGCTTGATTTGGATCCTCTGCTCAACAGCCTTTACAGCTGTAATCACAGCTGTGCTGCTCGTCCATAGACTTCTGATCCAAACTCAAGTATTCTGAGAAAGCTCACCAGCCTTTCTATTTAGATGGCATTTAGAGGTAGGGTGGCAATAGTTTCCTTTGTAATTTTCAGAAACTGTAGGAAAGCACAATTGACTTTTTTATACAGATCTTTGTTGTTGTGTTCTTCTTGACCGGTAGCATTAGTACATTTGCATGCATTGCATTTATGAAGTTCTAGCTGTACACAGGAAACCTAAGAGCATTCTCCTGTTTGGCGCTAATGATTTTTTTTCTTCTCTGCCTGAATAGAACTTGGGAAACAGTGAAACGTACAACCAGGAAGGGACAGGCTGCTGATGGTATGAGTGCAAACCTTTTATAAAGGAAGTTGGTACACAAGATTGTGGGAGGGTTTTTAATGTAACCAAGACCTCAGAGCAGAGTTATCTTCAATTATGATCTTTTATCTTTAATCCTACTAGTTTTTATAACTTTTTATCTTTTATCATATTATATGTGTATATCCTATTTATACTTTTTTTTTTTTTTAACTTTTATCACATTAGTTTTTGCAGTGCTATGTAACTAAATCGAACTTTACTCATAAGTAACTTCCGGCTCCTGTTATCTAAGCTCAGAACAGTGTTTGTGAGGGGAAGATGTACTAATGTTTATAGCCAAACATAAATCAATATAATTTGAAGCCGCACAGTGTGTCTAGGTATTTTATGACTTGTAGAAGTCCCTTGTATTCTGTTCAAAGGTTTTTCCCTTTTATTTTTCCGTGTTGTTTTGGTTTCTGTTTTTATTGGAAGCAAAGAGAGTAGCTGTGCTGCAGCTGCTGTTCTTACTGATGGAAAAGAGTTTAGGAGGACCCAAGTTACTCCTCCTGCATGTTTTGTGTTTTCCAGAATCCAGTGGCTTTTGTTTTTGTTTCTATTTTGTCTTGATTAAGGCCCAAGTAATTTGGGAGAAAAGATCTTTTGCCCTGAAACAGTAAAAGTCAATCTAGCTAGCATATACTACAAACAGTGGAACTTGTTTGCTTTGTTGCTTAAAGGAAGTTCAGAAGCACATAGATCATTGTAATTTCACCAGTGGTCTGGTTGCTGCATGGTGAGAAATGATTCTATGTGGAGGTTAGTGTAGACTAAAACTCTATGTCCTTGACCCTGGGCAAAATGTTACTTTTAGTTTTGATTTCATTTTAAAGAAATGGTTAACAACTAAAATGAGTTTTTTATTAAAAAAAAAAAAATTTCAAACAACATAGAAGTACATGATTTTTTTTTTTATTAAAAAAAAAAAAATTTCAAACAACATAGAAGTATATGATTTTTTTTTTAATTACATTTTTAAAAGAACAGCTTCCAAGGTTAACTGCCAATATTGTAGATTAAGTTAACTTCCTGTTGCTAATGCAAATACAGGGAAGATTTTGGATGAGGAGTTTCTTAAAATTTGGGGTTTTAGTTAGATTGCTGTAAACAAATTGCTAGCATTGCTGACCTTTCATTAGGGATTTCATTTGTTCATTTCTTGGTGACAGGTGTATCAGTTATCCCAGTGCTGCAGAGAACTCTTCATTATGAGTGTATTGTTCTGGTGAAACAGTTCAGGCCACCAATGGGTGGCTACTGCCTAGAGTTTCCTGCAGGTGAGTAACTGAACAGAGGGAATCAAATTGCTTTCCTACATTTAGGGACTGGTGGACTGAGTCAGGGCAAAGCCTGAGAATTGCAGTGCTTAGATCTTTAACACCATGTGGTTGTAACTAAAACAAAACCATTCCGTAGAGAGGCTGCTCCACACGACCAGCCACACTCCAGTGATCTACCAAACCCATGAGGGCAATGTGAGTTGTGGTATGACAGCCCTCCTTTCCATGCCATCCCATCCTCATCTTTGCAACGCTTTCTCTAGCCTCTCTTTGAGTAATTGTGTTCCCTAATTTCTCACCTTATTTCATTTTCTGTCACTAGCAATCTGCCTCTGACAACACATTTACAGTAATAAATAGGTCATACTCTTAACTCCAAAAACCATGAATGGAAAAAGACATCTTGATCTGCCAGATATAAACAGGCCAAGGAAAGTGTCTTCATTTTTTTTTTTTAAGTGTCTTAATTTTAACTAGAGTATTTTTTTTCAGTTGCATAGGAATTAAAGCTATCCAGAATTTAATGTGCCGTATTTATTGTAGGACTTTATTAGATCGTTCCCATCTGAAGAGATAAAATCTCATTTATTTGTCATTAAGGGTTTAGGTTTTGTATTTTTAAAACCGGGCCCATTGTAAGGTAGGGGTAACAAATATTTCTTTCTCATTTACTTGTCATTTTACTGAAGAAATTAATAACACTAAAAGTAACTGACTATGTTTTGGCTATTCTAAGTACTTTGCATTTTTTATATAAATTTTAGAATAAATTTGTTGAAAAAGAAAAAAGTACCTGAAGAGCCTGTATTTCACTTTTTCTTTACTTTTTTGTATATCTTGCAGGAAGAATATGAGTAATCTGAGAGGCTACTCTCTTCCTCCCACTTGGCCTCTCTTTACTCCTTTCTAGCATTTCACTACAGGGCCTCAGTATTTTTCTCTGAGGGAGGAAGGTAAGATAGGCAGTACTGTCACCATCCTGCACAAAAGGAAACAAAAACAACCTACGGGCTTCCTGCACTGTAGTCTCATAGCTAGGTCCAAACCCTGCGCCATTTAGCCGCCACCAAGTTACTTCTCCTTACACATGCTGACCGTGCTGTAGTGTTGAGAGATGGTCATGAAAAAAATCTGTATCTAAGTAAGAGTAACAGACGATACCTATAAGAACCACTCCATCTGCCTAGGGTTTTGTTCCTTTGTCTTTCCTTTTATTTTTCAATTTTTTAAATTTTTAGTCACAAAACAAGTCTTAATACATTTAAAAAGCTAAGATCATAGAAAATATGTTCTCTGACCACAATAACAGAAGGAAATTTAGAAAATTCACAAATGTGTGGAAATTAAACAACACTCTCCTAAACGAACAATGGGTAAAAAATCACAGGGAAATTAGAGAGTACTTTGAGATAAAAATAAAAGCACATCATATCAATTTATAGGGTGCAGGGCTCATGCAGTGCTCGGAGGAAAATTTATACTTGTAAACACCTATGTTAAAAATAAGAAAAATATCAAATCAGTGATGTAAACTTCTACCTTAAGGAAAGAGAAAAAAAAGAGTAGACTAAACCAAAAGCACATAAGCAAATACAAGTAGGAAATAACAAATATTACAACAGGAAATATATGAAATAGGGAATTGAAAAACTAGAGAGAAAACCAACAAAACCGGAAGTCAGTTCTTTAAAAAGATCAACAAAATTCGCAAACCTTTATCTAGACTGACCAAGAAAGAAAAGACAGAAGACCAAAATTAACTAAAATCAGAAATAAAACGGGCATAATTACATTGTCATTATGGTTTTTTGTGGTCGTAAGATTGTTTCTTTCTCTTTCTCATTTGCATTTTTGCTCTATCAGTGAGTTTTGTTCTTTCTTGTGTACTCGTGGTACTGATTAGTATTTTTTAGACTCCAGATGCAAGATGATGCCCTTGAGGATTTCTTGCAGGACTGGTTGTGTGGTGTTCAACTGCTGCAGTTTTTGTCTGTCTGGAAAATACACTATTTCTCCCTCATTTCTGAACAATAGCCTTGCTGGGTGTAGTATTCTTGGCTGGCAGTTTTTCCCTTTTAGCATTTTGAATATATCATCCCATTTTTTTCTGGCCCATAGAGTTTCTGTTGAGAAGTCTGCTGTTAGTCTAATAGGGGCTCCCATACAGATGACTTGACGCTTTTCTCTTGCTTCTTTTAAGATTCTCTCTTTATCTTTGAGCTTTGCCAGTTTGACTATAATGGGTCTTGGAGAGGATCTTTTGGGGTTGAATCTGTTTGGGATATTTGAGCCTCCTGGATCTGAAGGTCTTATGTCTCCCTATACCGAGGAAGTTTTCCATTTTTATTTCATTGAATAGGTTTTCCATGCCGTTTCCTTTCTCCTCCCCTTCTGGAACACCCACGTTTCGAATGTTTGTGCACTTAAGATTGTTAGCTCTCTTAGATTTTCTTCATTTTTAAATTTTTTTTTTCCTTTTTTTTGTCTGCCTGGGTTGTTTTGAAAAGACTATCTTCAAGATCAGGAATTCTTTCTTCTGCTTGTTCTAGCCTGCTGCTTAAGCTATCAGTGTGTTTATTTCATTGAGTAAATCTTTCAGTTTCATGAGTTCTGCTACATTCTTTTTTAAGGTATTAATCTCTTAGTATATTTCCTCATTCACATCCTGGATTTTTTTTCTCATTTCATTATGCTGTCTGAGTCTTCTCATATCTGAGTGACTTTCTTTAAGATAGTTGTTCACAACTCCTTTTCAGTCATTTCAAGGGTTTCCTGCTCTATAGGGTCTGGTGTTTGAAAATTACTGTATTCTTTGGTGGTGTCATATATTCTTGGGTTTTCATATTTCTAGTATCTCTACAATGATGTCTGGTCATCTGGTAGAGCAGATGCTTCTTCTGTTACTCTGGAGTGGGTTTGAGGAGATATTCTCTTCTTTTTCCAGTCTCCACTTGTGACTCCCCATGTGTCAGTGCAGCCAGGTGTCTGTTGGGCCACCTGTATGGATGTGGTGTTTTCGGTGGTGCTACCCTTGGCTCCTGCCTAGGACCTTAGGTGCACTCTCTTGCCTGCTTCTGGGTGGGGGATTTTGCCCTCGGCTCCTGCCTAGAACCCTGGACATGCTCTCTTGCCTGCTCCTGCTGCCTTTTTTCTGTAAATGTTCTGAGCCTCAGTCAGTTTCATCTATACTACTACTTTTCACAGTCCTCTGATTATTCTGATGTAGCTCAAAAACAGCTGTTAGATGAATGAAAGGTTCAAAGAAATCTGGATTTCTCTATCCCGTCTTACAAATGATTTGGACTTCCAGGTCTCATAGATGATGATGAAAGCCCAGAAGCAGCTGCTCTTCGGGAACTCGAGGAAGAAACTGGCTATAAAGGTGACATTGCCGAATGTTCTCCAGGTTTGTGTTGCTTTCAGGTGTGCACTTGCGGACAAACTCTTAAAAATTAACTAAGCAATAGACTCCTCTTGGTGGAAAGGGAATGATTTTGCGGTGTTCTTTATGGTCAAAATTAAGATGACTTTTTTTTCCAGCTAATTCAGTAAAGAAAAATTGTAGATTCGGATTGGCCACCGTATAGAAGTGAATCTCACTTCCCATGAAAGCAAGGTGAATCAAGAAGGATCTGAAGTTTGAGAAGAATTATGAAATTAAGTTGCCTTTCAGAATTTCCCACACTCTAAGCTTTATTACTTACCCACCTCATCCACATGCACACTCTTCACTAGAAGTGGTTTTTTTTTTTTTTTTTTTGGATGTGGTGAAACTGTCAGTACCAAACTTGACCCAGGAACTCTGGGGAAAACATCAGTTCTGTGTTAACTATGAGTCATGTGTCCCATCTTCTTCCTAAGACATTTAAATAGTGAAACAAAGGACAAGAGACTAAACCATCTGACTGGTTTAAGATGATCTGTCACTTCTCTCTGTAGTTGTATGTATGGATCCAGGTTTGTCAAACTGTACCACACACATCGTGACAGTCACCATTAATGGAGATGATGCAGAAAATGTAAGACCTAAGCCAAAGCCAGGTAAGTGTATTGACTATGTTTAAGGTGGTTGAGTTTCATTTTAAATATCTTTTAACTTACCACTAGTTTGATTTTTGATTTATTTAAAGAATGATATAGTCTTTCACTGAAAGAATCAGTCTTTCATAGATATTTCATCAGTACTCTTGCCTGTTTTCTTAATCTTGTGTATTTTAGCATTTTTCTTTCATCACTCATTGTTCTTTATGCTTTTTTTATATAAAAATGTTAAATTACATATTTCCATATTTTCCATATGGAGTTTATTCCCCCTTAGTAATATGTGCCACAGGCTTAACTAGTAAATGGTGAAAAACTTCAAAATCACCCTGGTTTCTGTCTTTGTGTGTACTGTAATATGGCATAAGTAATTGTTAGGGGTAGCAGCTTCTTAAACTCTTCCTTACTGAGTTCTGTATTCAGAGAAGCTGTAAGGAAATTCTTTGTTTTATAATATTTCTTAGCAAGTTTGGATTCCAAAGCTTTAATGCCTTTGTCAATTCCATGTCCCCTTTCCTGCCCCCTCAAAGTGGGTGTTTCTAGACAGTATATACCACAGTAAATCATGTATGAGTGATATTCTTTAATTTCTCACCCCTTCAGTTATTCATATCTGTGTTTAAGTATACCATTGCAGCTAATTTTAAATGCTCAATTTTTGAACTGCAAATATACATATGATATACTGTGGAAAAGTTTGGCAGTTCCCCCCAAAATTAAATATAGAGATATTATATGATCCAGCATTTTCGCTCCTAGGTGTGTACCCAAAAGAACTGAAAGCAGGCACTCAGACACTTGTACACCCATGTTCATAGCAGCATCACTCACACAAGCCAAAGGTGGGAACAGCCCAAGTGTCTATCAACATGTGAATGGATAAACAAAATGTGATCTATACCTACATACAATGGACTATTATTCAGCCATAAAAGAATGAAACATTCTGATACATGCTACAGTATAGATGAACCTTGAAAACACTGTGCTAAGTGAAATAAGGCAGACACAAAAGAGCAAATATTGTGTGAGTTTCTGTTTGGAATGATCAAAAAGTTCTGAAGATGGATCATGGTGATTGTACAACACTGTGAGTGTTAATGCCACTAAATTGTACCCATAGAAATAGTTCAAATGGTAAATTTTATGTTGTGTATATTTTACACCACAGTGTACAGATACCTGTATCTGTAAAAAAAAGATATATACATATACACACACACATATATATAAAACATAATATGCTTTAAGTTTTGCTATTAAACATTTGATTTGGAGAACAATAACTGTACTGTTAGAATTTGTTTTATCGTGTATATAAATTATTAGAGACCCAGGTTTTTGTTAAATTCTTACAGCCTTTTTGATGTGTCTTGCACAAGTCTCCCCATGTATTACCACTCCAGGCCTTGCTAAAATGTTCTCCTTCTGTTTGTTTGCAGGGGAAGGAGGTATGTCATACAGCACCCAGTGGTTGGCCATGTGTATGGTTTAGTATAGTGGTAATGGCTGCAGACGTTTTGGGTTGTTTTGGTAGGCTCTTGTTCTTTAGCTTTGTTTTCACTTGCACTTTGTTTGTTTAGAATTTGTGGAAGTAATTTCTTTACCAAAGAATGACCTGCTGAAGAGAATTGATGGTAAGCATTCTTAAAATTATTACCCAGCTTTCTCTATTTTTTCCTTGTCCCCATCCCCAGCAGATGGAGTACTGTTAACTCCATTTCTTTACCTTCTTTTTCTCATTAAAGTGAATACCTAGAACTGCTATAAAACTGCAGTTGACCAATACTAAATTTTTGGGTGGCATAGACTTTGAAAGTATGAGCAAAACATTTTATGTCAAGTGAAAGCTTTTAGTAGTAGCTTTTTTCCCTACAGAATGGTCAAGATTATATTCCTGCTGACTAGCCAGAACATAGCAATACAGAGGTAATAAATAGGTATCTCTTAGCTTTTCCTCAAGTATGCTAATGTGTTGGATGGTTCTTTATGGAGGATTAAGGAAAATTTAATAATATTCTTTCAACAAATATTTGAGGTATTTATTGTGTACTAAGTGTGATATGTTAATATAATGAACCAAACTAAGATGTGACCCCTAGTAAATTACTGGTCATGTAGTAACATTGTATAATTCTTGGCCAGCCCATCTCATAGGGATTTTGTTAAAAAAAAAAAAAATGTTATGGGGAGAGATGTCTCTTGATAAAACTACATTAGGAGATACTGTACCAAAGACATGACATGAGCTCCTTCAGGAGCTCCTCCCTGCTGGCTGGACAGATTCTCACTTATTTATGAAGCAGCAGATACTTTTATAATTTGAATATTATATTGGTTATAAGTATTGCAGGAAATTGATACCTAATTTTTCTGTTTTTAAGTAATTATTTCAAAAATTAACCTGAAGCATTATTTGACGTGAGGCTTTGAGAGCAGTCTCATACTGTCTCTATGAGAACCACTGGCTTACACTTTCACTTCATAAGCAGAGCACTTTATTTTGCAATGAAAAGTTAAATGGCTCTTTCAAAAGCTGCTGTGAGTTCAGATTCCCACGTAGCTTCCAGTCCTACTTTACCTGTTTAAAAACTAGACCTAAGGTTAAAAACCACCTCAAGATCTCAAAGCCAGAGGTAGAAATAATCATACTGAAGAGATACAATAATTTATTAGGACTTTATTCAGAGAAAGCCCTGACAATTAGTAATAAGCAGTAAACTTGAGAGTCTGACAGGCCTGAGGGTGTTTGAGGCTCAGCCAACCATTGTTAGTTATGACTTTGAACAAGTTCCCCAGCCCCTCTCAGCATTTTTCATAAAACAGGAACAAAAATAAATAGCCCCTACCTCTGAGGAGGTCTGAGTAAAATGGGATAATGTAGGCAAAGCACTTGGCACACAGTGCTTAAATGTTATGCCATGTTTTTATTTACATACATATTAGAAGAGTATCCTTTTAAAAAATTCCTTCTTTTTCCCTTCCACCTAACTTCCCTTCCCGTCTGCTCTTAGAAGAGGGGGAAATTAATAGAGCAAGAAAGGGGAGGGAAGGTGGGCTAGCTATATAAAGAGCGAGGCATAAAAGAATCAGTGTGCCTTGTTTTAGTAGAATCAAAATATATCAAATCATTTATTCAACCAGTAACATTTGAGAAGTTCTTAGGAAGGTACTTTATGACCAGTTGGCTACAAAGAGTAACATTCAATACTTACCAAGCACCAACCATGCGCACATGAGTAGGACAACATGATCCCTGCCTTCAAGGATCAAAATGTCTCTGAGCTTGTTCCCAAACAAGTGGCAAGGAAAACAAGACACAAATTGAAAGTCTCACAACCTGCATCTGAGTGAAAGAGTGGTTCTCATTATTGTCCGTTGTAATAAGATTCTGAGACCTCATTCATGGTGTGTGTTTCCAGTCCTAACATGCACACAGTTTAACTTGCACAGGGAAAATATATATCCCATAGCAGTGGAAAAAGACACATGAATCTCTAAATAAGATACTATATGTAATCATCACCATATAGTTGCAGAGTAGCAAAGCCCTATCTGAGCTATAAATAAATTTTAACAGTTGGATCTATAAACTTACAGTTTTGCTGTTTTAATGCATAATTATTCCTGCTGTTCTTCTGTCATGCTGGAAATATAATCCTTTTTTTTATATCCTTTCTTCTTCCTCTAGAGTAAAATCCTCAAAGGCAGAAATTGTATCGCCAGCATCTAGCATATGCTGCCATATACGAGGATCCTTCAGAAAGTTCATGGAAATTATAGTTACAGAGTGTGGATTAAAATTAAGTAATTTTTTTCTTTTTAGAGTTTATGGAAAAAGAGAATTGAAAGAGAATACGAATCTTTCCATGAACTTTTTGAAGGACTGTCATAAGAGTTGCTTAGTAAATACTGATTGAATAAGAGATATTATCTTTTATTAACTGCAGTATCTAAGTCGTGCTCTTTGCTTCCTATAGCTCTGGTAGCTGAAGAACATCTTACAGTGGATGCCAGAGTCTATTCCTATGCCCTGGCGCTGAAACATGCAAACACGAAGCCATTTGAAGTGCCCTTCCTGAAATTTTAAGGCCAAAGGACACTGGCCATGTTTTGTAAACGAGACCACCAGGCCTTCATCACTAAGACTTTGTATACAACTTACTTTAATGTAGATTTGAAATTAGAATTTTCATAAAATAAAAGCAGCACAGAAAGCAATGTGGTGGTGGTATGGAATTGTAACTACAGGTAGGCTGTAACCTTCATTTAAATTTGTTGAGCTTTAGCTAATATTAGTGAAAAAGAACATAAATGCAGATGTTTACTCATTTTTTTTAAGCTCAACTGTTATTTTTCTAATCTAGTTCAGGAGGTGGGGGGGGGGGTTTCTATAGGAAAACAGGCCTGAGGTCTAAATTAGATCAACTAGGGCCGGCTCGTGGCTCACTCGGGAGAGTGCGGTGCTGATAACACCAAGGCCACGGGTTCAGAACCTATATAGGGATGGCCGGTTGGCTCACTAGCTGAGCGTGGTGTCGACAACACCAAGCCAAGGGTTGAGATCCCCTTACCGGTCATCTTTTTTAAAAAAATAAATAAATAAATAAAAATTAGATAAACTATTCCGACCCTCAACCCTCAATATAAAATTGTAAAGCTGGTATGCAAATACTTATTTACTGCATTAGTGTTTAAAACAAAGATTTTTTAAAAAAAAAGACCTATGGAGGGACTTTCTTGNACCAAGGCCACGGGTTCAGAACCTATATAGGGATGGCCGGTTGGCTCACTAGCTGAGCGTGGTGTCGACAACACCAAGCCAAGGGTTGAGATCCCCTTACCGGTCATCTTTTTTAAAAAAATAAATAAATAAATAAAAATTAGATCAACTATTCCGACCCTCAACCCTCAATATAAAATTGTAAAGCTGGTATGCAAATACTTATTTACTGCATTAGTGTTTAAAACAAAGATTTTTTAAAAAAAAAGACCTATGGAGGGACTTTCTTGGTCTCTTCTAATTGAATTATTTGCCATATGGCATTCAACTGGATAGTAAAGGATGTAAAATCAATAGAGAATATTTGTGATAAACAGTATATTTATATTTAGTGTCCTTATTTCCATCTAATTACTGAAGCTGAACCAGCTTATATGTAATGAAAAATGGTTGATTCTATTCGCTGCTGTCGACAACACCAAGCCAAGGGTTGAGATCCCCTTACCGGTCATCTTTTTTAAATAAATAAATAAATAAATAAAAATTAGATCAACTATTCCGACCCTCAACCCTCAATATAAAATTGTAAAGCTGGTATGCAAATACTTATTTAAATTAGATAAACTATTCCGACCCTCAACCCTCAATATAAAATTGTAAAGCTGGTATGCAAATACTTATTTACTGCATTAGTGTTTAAAACAAAGATTTTTTAAAAAAAAAGACCTATGGAGGGACTTTCTTGGTCTCTTCTAATTGAATTATTTGCCATATGGCATTCAACTGGATAGTAAAGGATGTAAAATCAATAGAGAATATTTGTGATAAACAGTATATTTATATTTAGTGTCCTTATTTCCATCTAATTACTGAAGCTGAACCAGCTTATATGTAATGAAAAATGGTTGATTCTATTCGCTGTACCAAGGCTAAGAGACTTGAAAATTCAGGGCCCTTCTCTCAAGCATGTACATGTACTTGAGAATCTGATTTCCTATCCTCACCTCAAAAAATACTCGATGTTACTAAAAACTAATTCATTGTAGTAAGACTGATATGGTTTGAGAGCACTGTCATCTTGGTGTTAAACCATGAGTAGCCAGAGAGGTTGGCCAGTATGTACCTAAAACCCTACACAAACTACTTTAAAGAAGCAGGGATTGTTTCTGGCTCACGCCATGCCTAAAGCTCCTGTCATCCACAAGTTCTACCAGTGTGACTGGACTGTTTTCTTAAGTCTTCTGAGTGAACTTAGCTCTTAAGTGCTGACTTGTGGCCTCCAGCAGCTCCAGGATCACTGCCTTTTCAATTTAGCCCCCACAGAAGTGTCAGGATGATTCTCATTGACCAGCACTAAGTCATGTTTCTAGCCTGGATCCAGAGATGAAGCCAGGTCCCTCAGAACCATATAAAAATGGTTCTCCAGGTAAAATCAGGGTACTAATACCAAAAGTGCTGCAGTATAGTTCGTGTGTCTACAGGTTCACTGTCTTACCCAAAGATAATTTTATGAGCAAAAATACAGGATCTTTATACTACATTTCTTAAACAAGAAATGGAAAGAATTATGGACCTATAGATCTCTATAGTTCAAGTTTACTCTCCCTATAAATGTTGTGAAAGTTAAGATCCAACTGCTTGCTGTATTGTAGCCTTCCCCTCTGCCTCTGGACACTTTTTTTTTAAATCCTGATTTTTAAGCATGGGCATCATTCTCCAAAGATCTTAATCCTTTCCCTGAGCTCTCAAGGGCCACATCGTATAATCCCCCTTGTTACTCCCTCCTTCAAATTCAGGAAGAGATAAAGCGTAGACAGCCACTAGCACAGACCAGTTCTGCCACTGCCATTCCTCAGGAATGACCAGTTTTACATGTTCATGGAGGAAGAGATCTGTAACCCCTACCTGTCTTTTCTGCCTTTCTTCCTAAAATTACAATTTAGAAGTGACAGCTAGACCCTAGAACATATCCCTAATGCCATTTATGTTATTTATAAACAAAAGGCTATGCTTTGGAAACAGTTTGAGAACTGGCAGTCTAGATGTTTTCACTGGCTGGCATTTTTTAAAATTAAGGTTATTTGCCCTGCATTTAAAAAATTCAGAGTTTCCTATAAAAAGCCATATTTTCACCTTGTGAAAAAAGAAATCAGATATAATAACACTGGGTCCAAATTTCTATGGTAACAATGGTCAGAGGCCCTTAGGAGATGTCCTCCAGTTGACCAATGTTGTTATCCTGCCTGCCTTTATTTTATGTCTTGCCCCTGTAACTGTTTGGCTTTGTGATCCCAAGCTAAATAAGGCATACTTCCTAAACTTACTAAGGAAGTAAACAATGATGGAAAATCATAATTTTTAAAAGATATCCTTTTCAGAAGTTTGATCTTTTTTGGAAAATAAAGCACATACTTTTAAAAATGATTTATTTACAAAGAATTGTGTTCTTTCAAATGGAGACTGGGATATTGTTTTGAGACTACTGTTTTCCTGTTCCTTTCCAAAATTAGTCACATGAATGAGTACCCTTAAATTGGTCACTGTCCTTCAATAATTTACAATTAAACATTAAAACAGAACTACAATCGACCTGTTTCAATAGGCATCTCAGGATGGACTTTGTATGAATACAATGGACCTATACAAATAATCTTAGAAAACATTTAATATCAGATATCTTTATTTTTCCAACACAATTGAAACAGTTTTTCTAAATAAAATTTTATTGTCTACTGTTTACACTTATGTTGCTGCTGTAAGTACAACAACATACACAGATTCCTAGCATGAATTACATATTGTTCACCCCCACTGAACTACAGACATTGCTTGAGAATTAGATCTTTGCTTTAGGGATTTAAAAAAGAAAAAAGAATTGGGGCATAGTATCTTGAAAGTATTCTCAAGTGACCGATTGGAATTAGAAGGCATAGCCAATACAGTCAGACAGCACTGATTATGCTGTCAGTGGGAAGAAAGGAATGAACAACAGGAAGAGTAATTAGAAGCAGTTTCTAGTGAAAGAAGTAACTGATGCTTGATTTTGCCTGTATGGGCTAAGTGACTGCTTTGAGAAGGGACAAATGGGGGGGGGGGGGGGGGATACTATGAGTTAAAAAAGTATAAAAAGTAATATCTAAAATATAGATTAGATATAAATGCTCCAGAACTCATTAAATAAGCTCAAAAATACTGGAAAGTGGCAATTCGAACTACATTTATTTTTAAACAAGTGGGGGGAATATTGTTTTGAATGTTGTGTGCAAAACTAATCCATGTCACCATCTCACTGTCATGATTTAACACAGCAAGGTAAATACATTGGTTTCCAGCATTACAGGCAACACTAGATGTACATTTTTTAATGAATAATGTAAACTTTAGTTTTAAGGCAGCTGGTACTAATGCTGCACACAGGCTTTAGCTCGGTACCCATTTCAGAAATGGGACAGCACTTAAAACAAGAAACTATGAGGGAAGAAAAGGGGAACCAGCATTTGACAAAAAAACAATGTGTCAAAATATTTTCCCTTTCACACGCACACAAAAATATTTGAACATTTAGAAAAACAAAGCACCCATCCCACCAACTTCAGCTTGTTCCTTAACAAATATTTCAAAATACTGATAAATAATAGTGACTGCAAGCAGAATTCCAGTGCCAGATCCAATTGCGCCCAGGAAGTCAGCTAACACTGACAGGGCGCCAATGCACAGACCACCAAATGCAGCTGCTGTGGGGATATACCTAGAAGACAAAACCCTTAGTCAGGCAATGGAGGAAAATATGGAAAGGTGCAACAGTTAGCAGCAATAGGATGTCAAAGCTTTGCCAGCAGTGGTTCTCTGAGAAATGTAACTGAACTAGTCAAACAGGGAACAGTCTGGAGTACTGATGAGTTATAGATAACGGATGACATTGTAATCAGAAAACTCTGATTAAAGCAATGATTTTTACTGTCTGATTTCAAGAAACCAGTAAACTAGCCAAGAAAGGCAATATATGATCTTAGGGCAGAAGATCAGAATCTTGAACTGAGGTTTAAATATTTAATATTTTTAAATGAGTGCCTTCAGTTCTCTCTCGTGGAATGAAGAGTAAATTTCAAAATGCTTTATATGTACAGTTGTCCCTTGGTATCTGCAGAGGATCAGTTCCAGGACCCCTAGGGATATCAAAATCCACAGATGCTCAAGTCACTTATATAAAATGGTGTTGTACAGTATCAACAAATTTATGTGACAACATTTTGATGATCATCTTCAACAGTAATTCAACCTTAGCTGCATATTAGAATCACCTAGAAAACCATTAAATATGGAATTTTATTTAAAATACTACCAGAAGAAAGAAAAAGACTGGGGGAGATGGTAGATGAAACAGAATGGCAGAATGATGATAACTGAAACTGGAGATTCATTATACTATTCTCTGTGATCTATATGTTCTAAATAAATAAAATGTTTAAGTAAATATATTAGTGCCTTTTCAACAAATGGTGCTGGGAAAACTAGATATCCACAGACAAGAGAAAGAATTTGGACCCCTACCTCACACCAAACACAAAAATCAACACAAAGACCTAAACATTAAGAGCTGAAACTCCTAGAAGAGGAATCTTTTTGACCAGTTTTGCAGTACTTAGATACATCACCAAAAGCAACACATAGCAACCAAACATAAAATTAGATTTCATCAAAATTGAAAACTTGTACATCAAAGGACATCATTAAGAAAGTGGAAAGACAATATACAAAATGGGAGAAAATATTTACAAATAATATATCTGATACAAGACTTATATCCAAAAAAACCCAACTCTTGAAACTCAGTACGAAAAAGACAGCCCAATTAAAAATGAGCAAAGGATCTGAACAGACATTTCTCTGAAGATTTATAAATGTACAATAAACACATGAGAAGATGCTCAACATTAGTCATGAGGAAAAAACAAATCAAACCCACAATGAGATACCACTTCACACCCACTAGGATGGCTGAAATCAAAAACCAAGAACTAGTGCTGGTGGGGACATGCAGTGATTGGTGCCCTTGTACACTGCTGGTGCAAATGCAGAACGGTGCATCTACTATGGAAAACAGTTTGGCAACTTGAAATGTTAAACACAGAGTTACTAGATTACCCAACAATTGCACTCATAGAGAAGCGAGAACATATATCCCTACAAAATTTTACAAGTATGTTCATAACGATGTTATTTATAATAGTTAAAAATGGAAACAACCCAAATTTCCATCAACTGATGAATGGACAAAATGTGGTAAGGCCCCACAATGGAATATTATTCTGAATAAAAAGGAATAAAGTAACATGGAATGAACCATGAAAATATGCAAAGTAAAAGAAGCCATTCACAAAAGACCACATTTATGTGAAAATTTATATGAAATGTCCAGAAGAGGCAAGTCTACAAAGACAAAAAGTGATTGCCTGGGGCTAGGGGGGTGGGAGGGTGGAGTAGGAATGGGGAATAACTAGTGGGCACAAGGGCTTCTTTCTGAGTCATGAAAATATTTTTAAAATTAGACTGTAATGATTGCACAACTCTGGATATGCTAAAAACAACACTGAACTGTACACTTCAAATAAGTACATTACATGGTATGCGAATTATACCTCAATAAAGCTGCTACCAAAAGCCTGATGCCTGGAACCCACCCAAGACCAAATAAATCACAATTCCTGGAGGTGGGAAATCAGTATGTTTTAATAGCTCCCTGGTGACTTTATGTGCAGCAGCTAACAGGGAGAACCACTATTTTAACCTGGGACGAGCAGAGAAGGTAACAATTTCAATTAAAATAACTTAGGTGTCAGTTTTGATGTGGAGAACAATTAAATTTTATGTTAAATTTCAGTTCTTTAGTGTGAAATAGAAGAAAACTGCTTTAAAGATGAATTTGAACAAATTAACATTTAGCAATAAAGAGTTTGAGACATACACATATTCCTATAAACAATTAAATCTAATGACCTTACCTGTTAAGCTCGTGAACCATAGAGGTATCTCTGTGACCCCTCATTACCATCTGCTGTTCTTTCAGCTGTTTAGCTACCTGCCAAGAGAAAAACAACTTTCAGAATCAAACTTCTGTCTAAAGGGTTCTGTGTAAAGTGCTTTCCACACACTATCAGGTAAAATACAGAACCTTGAAGTTGCCATCGTCCTATTGTCCCCATTGAACCAGAGGGAACCAAGGCTTCAGTGCTGCACAACTATATATTAGCCATATTAAACCACTGTTTTTCAACCTTTTTTGCATTAGTACCTGCTGAAAGAGAAATTAAATACTGAAGAATCAGATTTTGGAGGATTATAAACTATTGTACTAAGAATTTTTTACCTTCCAGGATCAATTTTTAGCCCCGTGGGGGTGACATTGCCTCAAAAAGAATATTAATTAAAGTTTAAATTACAGAAGTAAAAGTGTATCGGCTATTTTTTTTTTATTATTTTTATTTTTTTTGTGGCTGGCCACTACAGTGATCTGAACCCTTGACCCTTAGTGTTATAACAATGCACTCTAACCAACTAATAAGCTAACCAGCCAGGCCTCAACTACTATTTTGATGCCTAAAAATTATGAATGATTTTTTCCAAAAGAATTTTTTTTTAATTTTCAAATAAACCAAACACTTACATCTTTTGCTGAGGAACCAGATACCTCTATCCAGGTCTTAGAAAAGAATGCACATGATCCCAACATGAAGATGATATAAACAACTACATGGACAGGGTCCTCAAATATGGCACCCATGGACTCAGGAGGAGAAAGATAATAACAAAGGCCTCCAACTGGGTAAGAACGAGCAGGTCCTCCCCCACTGACATCCTACAGAACAAGAGTAAAAAGGACAAATGGTCAACCAAACTGGTCAAGCATACATTTTTGTGGCTTCTCAAATTTCTCAAAAATTATGACAATGTATTAAGTTCAAAGTACCTACAGCCAATGATTCTATATAACTTAAGAATCTACTTTTGCATCTAATACCTTCACTCCTTCAAAATTACATAGTAAACATCTATTATGTACAAGACACTGGAATATATTATTAACAGAATAGCAATTTAAAATAAATACATCTACAAAATCCTCCTCTTCCTGAAGACAGGAATATGATTACATTTACAATCACTCTCTGATTATATTTATAATCTGAAATTTTCTGAACTATATAAGATTATCCAACATATTAAGATCCTTATGCATTCTTGTAGCAAGGATTACTAAAAACACAAAAAATCCTTATGGACGATTCTTCCATTTAGAATATAATCAAAATATTGACAGAAGATGTCACTGCCTAAACTTTATATGGTTTGTATATTATTATAAGGAATAGTCTTTTAATAAAAATAATAATGAGATTTTTATCCACATAAATATGTAAGAATTTTTATAGCAATAGAAATGAGAATACCATGTATTTGCTCATATTAAATAAAGTTTTGGGGCACGGGGAAAGCAATTTTGGGTTGCAATGATTAAATATCTGGTTCCTGAATTTATGATTTCCTAATGATTCTTTTTCTGTACCCCCTAGACTCACTAATCCCAGATTAAAAGGAGTGTTTACAGACAAATTCAATTTCCCAATAATTCTCTCATTAAAAAGAATCTTAAGTCAAGATTACGACACAATCTATACAGAACCAACTACTCAATGCATAATTATGAAATTATTATCACAGTAATAATTCTTGCTAGACTATTAGCTAAAGAGATGAGGGACAGCATCTGTCTTAGTACACTCTTTATCCCCTTCTAGTTATAATCACCAGAAAACACCATGTAATCAAGTTTCTGTTAAATGAAGGGAAAAGAAGTGTTACAGGTAAAGAGAATTCTACTTCCTTCAACTAACATTTAAGAGTTACTGTCTTATTCTGTTAAACTTTAATTTTTAAAAAATGACCTTCAGTAAAAGCACAAAGATGAGTCACTATGACTTATAAGGCAAAAGATAACATATTAATTAAAATAAATACACAGAATAAGCACCAAATTTCAAAAATAATTATTATTAAAAAAAATACTATTCTTTGGTGGAATGGAAATTCTAGAATCACATACTCTACAAATGAATAAAGGACATTTGCCATTTTTATTTTTTTATTTTTTTATTTTTTTCCTTTTTTTTGTCTTTCTTCGTGACCGGCAATGGATCGCAACCCTCAGTGTCACGCCCTTACCGGACCGGGACCGGCAATGGGATCGCAATCCTCGGTGTTGCGCCCACACCTCGCTCAGCCAGTGAGCAGCCGGTCTGTATGTGGGATCCAAGTCTTTCTTCGTGACCGGCAATGGATCGCAACCCTCAGTGTCACACCCTTACCGGACCGGGACCGGCAATGGGATCGCAATCCTCGGTGTTGCGCCCATACCTCGCTCAGCCAGTGAGCAGCCGGTCTGTATGTGGGATCCAAACCCTCAGCGGGAGCACCGCCGCGCTCCCAAGCGGCGCACTGTAGCAGTGCGCCACCGGGCCGGCCCCGACATTTGCCATTTTTAATTCTATAATTTTAAGAGGGAAAAACGCCCCTTTGTCACGTGATAGAATCAGCAATCAAAATTCATTCCTACAATAACACTTCAATAACAACATGGCTGGACTGCTTTAGAAGTTATGATAAAGAGGATTTATAAAAGGAAGTTAGAATTTATAGGACTATTTCTAGCAATACTACCTCCCTCTTCAGTCTGGTTAATTACATGCCCATCTCCAGCCCAGTTAATCACAAGCTAGTTTACTGTCATTCGGGCCATGAAAAACAAGGGTAGGGGTGTGGGGGATAAGAAAGGATGATTCTAGCACACTGTATATTATAGGCAAAAAGGCTTTTTAAAAAAAAATTATTATAGACGATAGTGGAATAAGATTACAAAACAAGAAATCACTTTTATGAAAGCAACTGTGATTTTAGCCTAAAATGTCACTCAAATTAGATGTGAAAATGCTTCCTAGACAATAAAATAATAAAAAATATTTGGCCAATCTTAGCTTTACAACACTTACCAATTCTTCCAGACAAATAACAAATTGCTATAGGTAAGTAAATCTGAAAATGTTATAGATAGGTTGTTACATGTTGTTACAGATATTCACCTAATGTTATAGATGAATATATGCTCCGACATCTATGTCATTCAGTTAAAATATAACCATGAAATGCAAATTATAATAAATCTTGAATACTTAATATAAATAAACAAAATACTCACAGCCCACTGTCCTAGTAAATTTACTAAGAAGTTGCCACTAAATCGAACAGACAGCATCTGGGAAATAACATACAGGTTTGAAACTAAGGCAGACTGAAGTATAATGGGAATGTTCGAGGTGTAGAAGAGCTTGATGGGATAGCTACTGTACTGTCCTCGATAGCGGGCCGACTTAATGGGCAAGTCTACACGAAATCCCTAAAAAATAAAATTAAGAAAGAGGAACTGTAAATATCAAGAAAAGATTACAGACAAGAGAAGGAAAACACAAAACAGTAGGGAGTATGAAAAGACAATGCTAACAAAACATTTTTCCCTTTGCACAGAGACTTTAAAATCCTTTTTATAACCAGAAATATTTTGTGCCTTTAAAGTCCAAAAGAATGGAATTATTTGCTTGACTAGATCTTAAAATAATGACTTGTTAGACACTAATATTTAAAACGGCATTTTCCTCTTTAAATACAGAATAAAAAAACACATCCCACTTACTTCAGCAAAAAGATTACACTTACCTGAAAATATATAACAACAGCAAACACAAAAACTGTAGCAATGAGGTTCATGAGATTGGGTAAGTTCTGCCGATAAAAAGCCTCCCTTAAAGCTCGGACTTTGTCTGTCCTCGTGGCCAATAAATGAAACAAAGCTATGACTGCACCCTCAAACTCGGTACCTGAGGAATCAAGACAGAAATGAACTGTCGACACATCATCCAAAGTTGTCCCAAAGGTCAAAACAAACAACCTGAAAGTCCAGTATACAGTAGAAAATACGAGTCAAAAGAATTCACCAATGTTTGCTTTATGATACAGCCACGTGTGCAGGTTCTAAAAATATTCAGAACATGGAGGCAAATCTATCTTTTTGAGCATAATTCTGAAGTTTTCTCAAGAGACTATTTTTTAAAAATTTTGACTTACGCAATGTAATTGTACATATGGATGGGGTACAATCTGATACTTTTCAAGTGACTATTCTTGATGAAAACATCCAAAGTAGAATTTACCAAAGCAAATATTTCATTCATAAAGATTTGCCTCTCCTCTACTTTAGGGAAAGGGAAAGAGTATTTTTAGGAAAAATAAAAAAGCAGCAGCAAAGCAGAATAAAGATGCCAGAATCGAATGATACATGTTACTCTATCAAGCTTGCCTTTAAGTTTCTTGTACCAAGAAGATTAATAAACTATATTTACTGCAGTCTTAAAGCTGGGATCAGAGGTTAGATGTTAACTAATTAGAATGGGATGGCATCAGAGAGAAGTGAACATCGGTAAGAGGAAAGACAGAATGAAATATGTCAAACTTAGATGCTATTACAAAGCCAATTAGAACAGCAGCAAAAGTATTAGTGCTCCCTGAGGATACAATGAACAACAAGTTTTTTCAGTTGGAAAATCTTAATCCACTACCTCTTATCCCCCAGGAATGCTGAAATCGGTCAAATAAATGACTTCAGCATGGCTTAAGCAAGGTTAACAAAATTTTTAAACTGTTTGCAACCATTAAAATTTTAAATGAGCAGAGGCTAAAATTTAGATAGTATTCTTTTGGAAGGAGTGTTGCATACTCCACAAATCTCTGCTTGCTAAGTTTTGAACAATTAGCATTCGTTGTCCCCTGGGATAGCAAACCAGAATGGCTCTAGGCATGTACTGCTGCATTATGGATTCGCTTTCAGCACACATCCAGCAAAACTCGTGCAGGTGTAGTCACTGTGCAATGTACCTCTGCCAGTGTTAATGGTAGTGGGACTAAAGGCCTTCCAGACAATGGTTTCACAGATGTTGGTGGCAATAAAGAGGGAAATACCAGACCCCAAGCCGTAACCCTTCTGTAGCAGCTCATCTAACAGCAGCACAATCAAACCAGCAACAAACAACTGTGGGGAAAGAAATGCAAGTAAGCTGAAGCAAGAATAAACTCAAGAAAGGGAGAAGGTGAACACCATTGGCTATTCTCAAAGTATGGGCATTTTTAATATTAAAACCTAATTATAGCAATATCAGTGTTATGACTATCTGCATCTTTTGACCTGCTTTAGTTTAGTCAAGCCAATTCTGAAAATCAGAGGACTGGAAACATTGTTACATTGTAAAGCAGACATTTCAACTTTTTTTTTTTTTTTAAAAGATGACCTGTAAGGGGATCTTAACCCTTGGCTTGGTGTTGTCAGCACCACGCTCACCCAGTGAGCGAACTGGCCATCCCTATATGGGATCCGAACCCATGGCCTTGGTGTTTTCAGCACCACACTCTCCCGAGTGAGCCATGGGCCGGCCCGACATTTCAACTTTTAAAGTATGAGGGGACATCAAAAAGTTTCTGGAAAAAATGAAATTAAGAGATAAAAATAAAAAACATAAACTATTTCTCAACACAAGTTCTATCAAGTTCAAGACGCTTTTGTAAGGGATGATACCAGATATTTAGTCCATTCCTAAAGAACTGACGGTCCTGGGAATTTAACCATGTCATTGCAGTCTTTATACATTATTAACTAAAGAAAAATGGGTGCCATTTGAAGAATTTTTAAGATTAAAAAAACAAAAAAGATGTCAAATCTGGATTGTAAGGTGGATGCCCACTGATTTCCCATTGAAATGTCACAAAATTGCCCTTGTCTGATGAGAGGAATGAGCAGGAGCATTGTCGTGGTGGAGAAGGACTCTGGTGAAACTTGCTTGGGTGTTTTTCTGCTATGGTTAACTTTCGCGAAACACTCCATAATAAGCAGGTGTTATCATTCTTTGGCCCTCCAGAAAGTCGACAAGCAAAATGCCATGAGCATCCCAAAAAATTCTTGCCATGACCTTTTCTCTTGCCAGGTCTGCTTTTGCTTTGACTGAACCTCTTCCACAATTCTGGTAGCCATGGCTGTGATTGTGTTTTATCTTCAGGATCGTACTGGTAAAAAGCCATGTTTCATCTCCTGTTACAGTTCTTTGAAGAAATGCTTCAGGATCTTGATCCCACTTGTTTAAAGTTTCCATGGAAAGCTCTGCTCTTGACTGCAGCTGTTCTGGGTGCAATGGTTTTGGCACACAGGGAGTGGAAAGTTTGCTCAACTAATTTTTTAGTCAGAATTGTGTCAGCTGAACCAACTGGGATGTCTATGGTCTTGGCTATTGTTTCTGCTGTTAATTGTTAGTTCTCTTCAATTAGGGCACAAACAAGATTAATTTTTTCCTCTTGAATTGACATGGATTGTCTGTTGTTGTGGGCTTCGTCTTCAACACTGTCTCATCCCTTCTTAAAATGAGTTATCCATTTGTAAACTGCTGATTTCTTTTGGGCATTGTCCCCATAAACTTTTTGTAAAGCATCAGTGATTTCACCATTCTTCCACCTGAGCTTCACCATAAATTTGATGTTTGTTCTTACTTCAATTTTAGCAGAATTTGTGTTGCTCTGATAGGGCCTCTTTTCAAACTGATGTCTTATCCTTCCATGTGCCTCAAGTGAGGTCCTGTTCAGATATGTTATAACAAGTTAGTATGAGTTTCTTTTAGTACAAAAATATTTTGAGATCCATGCATAGTTTTTTCATAATATGTACTTTCCATGAACTTTTTGAAGACCCCTTATATATTTATATCATCTGAATAGTTTCCCTTACAATGTTTAAATAAGGCCTATTTGAAAAACACAATGAAACAAAAATGATCATAATTGTAGAATTAATGACAGCAAGAAGCTGAAAACATTCCAAATACCTCCAAGTAAGTAAAAGGCCTAATGAATGATGGTATAACAAGATGCAGCTGGTCACTGCCATTAAAGGTAAGTATGAGCACTATATTGATACTTTTTAAAAAGCATTATATAGATAATATTTTATATTTGGTATATTATATATATGTATAGAAGGCAAAAAGTAGAGCACAAATGAACATGAACACAGATTATAACAATGTAAAATTGCATTCTATACATATAGTGACAGAGATCGAATGTAAATTTGAAAACAGTTACGAGTTCACCAGGTTCTTAAGCTCATATTTTTTTTAAAAATTGAAAGCATACTAAGTTTATGTGACATTGAAAATTCTTAATTTTCTTCTTGGAGAAGACATTTCTGCAAAAACATGCATCAATTAAAAACAATCCATAGCCTTGCAAGTGACTTTCTCAGTCATATGACTCCTTCCCCACACTTGGGTACCTAATCAAGAGGGGAAGAAAATATGCTTCTATGCCCCCGATCTCAGACATGTCCCCAATTTAAAGAGAGCCCCCTGTAGAAGAGAGGAAGTCACTTTAACTCCTCCCAGCTGTGAAGCCATCCACCCTCATTATCTACACACTTTACCCAATATCACCTGCTAGAAGAGAGATCAAACCAACCACATTATACCATGTTAAACATGCTTACCTTACACAGTGTTGTTGTTTTTCTTTAACTGCCATTTCAATGGTTGTACAGAGCCTAACTTGTCTATTTACAGTCTTTTAGTTTGACTTTCAATGAACTGGAAAAGGGGTACAATTCTCAAAACTTCTAATCGATCAAGCTAATCCTTTACTGTTTGAAAACCAAGTTTGACATTTTGACAAAGTAGGAGAAAAGTTAAGAGTTACTACTAGATTTTATTTTGACCACAGTCATGTAATGAGTAAATAAATATTCCCAATCATAAATACAGAAACCCATCTCCATGCAGGGAACCACAGCTATCCATGATTTATGAGTTGACCAAAAAGCATACCATGGGCTCTGACAAATGACTTGTCTAAAGTCACAAAGGCAACTCTGAAACAAATGTAATTCTCAGACTCCCTTGTTCAGAACAGTGTCCTTCAGACTACAGGTTCATGTATGTCCTGTAAAAATTAAACTCTTATGTTTTTCCAATGAGAGAAAGGAATTATGGAGAAATCCAAATGAAAAAATGGTCTCTATAATTAAGGGTATAAGATAAAAGACAATAAATATCATGCATGCCTATGAAAAGGGATGAGAAGTCAGAAGTCACAGCAGCATCTCAGTGACTAGCACAGTGATAATAGAACACTAACTGCATGTTCACGTGGAATGTACAACATAAATGAACTTCTGAAGCAGGTGTAAAAATAACACTCATATCTCAACCCTGCACACACACTCACACGTGACTTAGTTGGACAAAACATTCTTACCTTTACTATGTTCCATGCACATTGGTATTTTCTATTCATTTTTTAAAAATTTTAACCAAGACCCACTGTTTAGATTTCAAAACTCACTAGCTGAAAAACACTGACCATGTGAATGAAACACAAACAAATAAGGTGAGAAATACCTCCTATAAGAGCATGCAAACAGTTTTCAAAACCTGTGTTCTTAGTAAAAAGCTAATCTTTTATCTAACCCAGAATTGCTCAGCTGAGGTTCCTTAGGAGTCTAAATACATCATTAGTGCTATGGGTTAAATATGTCCCCCCAAAATTTCATGTATTGGAAACCTGACCCCCATTGTAACAGTGGTAAGAGGGTGGGAAATCTAATTATAGTATTTGAAAGGTGGGGCCTTTAAGAGATGATTAGATTGTGAGGACTGTGTCCTTGTGAATAGATTGATCTATTCAGAGAGTAATGGTCATGCGTAGTTCTGAGGGCTTTATAAAGAGAGCAAGTGAGAAGGTTAACTCAGCCTATTCTCACTATGTGATATCCTGTGTTGCTGTGAAAAGTCACCATCAAGAAAAAGGCCCTCACCAGATGTGTTCCCTGGATTTTGGACTTCCCAGACTCCAAAACTGTAAGAAATAAATTCTATTTCTTTACAAATTATCCAGTTTCAGGTATTTTATTATAAACAAAAGAAACAGACTAATATACTTAGTCAGATACTAGAGAAATTTAGCTGATGAATAATGTTCCAAGAGCTAGATGCCAGTTATGAGTATCTTTTAAAAATCAGGGTTATTCTAAACTATGAGTTGCATAAAGCAAATGCTATAAAGAAATAAAATGTAAGGCAATAATTGGTATACCGTATCTTCAATGATGCCAGAAATATATGAAGAGATCCTAAGCACTGAAAGATACTAAAATCAGCCTCCAGAGAATCTTCTCTCCCTATCCGTTGCATCTCCTCTTCCTATATTTCCCAAGGGCTATAAACTTACCAATCAAGTGATTTGTAAATAGAGAAATAAAGACAGTGTGATTCTTTAAAGCCTGTATCTTATACCAAATGGGAATACACTGGAGCTCAGAAAGCTACCAAAGACTCCGACAATCTGTTAAAAATTCCTGCCCTGGTCAAAAGACAAAATAGTTCTATCTCATTAGAAAAGCCATCCCTACTGTTATGATGACAATAAATACCTGAAAAATCTAACTCTCCTTGTTCTGAATCATGCTCACTAACAATCTTATTATAATTTGTTTTTATATTAGGATTCTTAATAAAAAAAAAGGATAGTCAACGATACGAACCTAAGAAAGTCATATTTATATATTAATAACCTGGCATTTGAGGTTTTTAAAAAAAATACCTTTCTGAGCTTAATCCTTTGAACTGTTAGGAAAAATTTTCCTAAAATTAATTTTCATTTCATAGAGTGGACAAGAAAAGGCACTTCCAAGATAACCAGGATAACTTAAGCAAACTTCTTTTCAAAACACAGTAATTAACTGTTATATAACGTAAGTACAATCTATTCTTGGGTAAAATGGTTCTTAATGATTTTTATTTATTGTATAATATTTCTATTATACAATAAAAAACATTATTTTGTGTACCACTAAGAAAGAATACTACCAATTAATCTATGACATAATACCTTGTTACAAAGAATTTTTATTTTCTATTGACTAAAAAAAGGTATTTTAGACTTAGATGAAGATATTTATCGTCTAGCTTGTTCTTTCTGTATACATAATAACTTTCATTTAAATAAATCATGACAAACTTTTGAAGACATTTTAGACAGCAATTAAACTCAAACACCTGTATATCAACAACGCATATAACCAACTGATGTAATGACGGCATGAACAGCCATGACTAAACTGACCCACAAGCTCAGGTAATGACTGCCACCTGGTGGACAGCAATTACAGGGCACTATTAACTGTGAGAAAACATCCTGACTTCAGAGACATCAAAACGTGAAAAATGTGCACCTTGGAGTTAATGAAGTACAGCTGATCCATAATTCTTTACATTGTGCAGCTATGAGGCTATTAGAATAAATTTTAATATTTTACATCAACACAATTTATACATGTCATTTCAATAATCAAAATATTATATAAATAAAATTCAAAAGTAAGAAAACTAATATATTGATCACCTAGGGAATTGTTAGGAAAGAAAAAAGGAATCACATTGTTTTGTTATCTGCATAGGAAAATATAGGATTTCTTACCTGAATAATGATAAGGAGACAGATCCCAGCACCCATTTCCGCAGGGTCCCCATACATCCCCGTCATGACATACACAATGGCTTGCCCAATGGTAATGATCATACCAAATACTGACAAAAATTGGGGGCAAAAGGAATATATGCTTAAAACCAAAGACAGAAAAAGACTACAAAAAACATCTTTACCACAAACATTCTCAAATTTGGGAAAGGCTCATTAATTGCATTACGCTCACGTTTCTGGGCTCCATTGAATAGAGCTCTGTCTTTGGGTGTATCTCCAACTTCAATGATTTTGGCTCCAGCTAACAACTGCATAATCAAACCAGATGTTACAATTGGGGAGATACCCAATTCCATTAAAGTTCCTGTAAAGGAAGGAGAAAGAAGTAAAGAGTTTTTACTGTACACAATACATATTAATTGAGAAGCATCCCAATCACAAATTACATCTACTGAAACACATGTTTAAATGTTAAGCAAATTTTCATTCCTTAAACATTAATTGCTAAAAAAACTCCCATTTATTAATACAACCCTGCAACAATGCATTGAATAAAAAGTTTTTATAAGTACTATAAAAATGTAAATTTCTATAAATCTTAAACTTGTTAAAGAAATCCTTTTTAAAAGAAACCTTCCAAGATTTCTGACCAAATTATAATTTTTAAAACTTACATTAAGCATTTTATTTTAATGCAAAATTAAAAATTATATAACAGGCACAAAAATTATTTACCAAGTTAACAAAAAATTATACTGAATAATATTTTGCAACTCTTCTAATACAAATTTTTTAATTACTTCAAAAATCACCTAAAACAATTTTGGAGAATATTTAGTGACATGAGAAATGTTCATAACATAGTGGGTGGCAAAAAAAAAATTAGAAAATGTTATATATGATTTGATTTCATACAACATGCTAAGTGGAAAAAGAGCTCCCTGTGATTTCAGTCCGGTTGTGTGATATTATATGTATACATTGGTTTTCATAAACGGTTCCTGGCTCATGCTACTCTCTGACCTTCTCCTGACCTCCTTTCACCTGCTCCTTTTTCTCGGCAGGATACACTGTGACCTACCTTGTCAGATTGTAGGTCATAAGACCCCCATTTCAGGAGGAACGAATGCTGCACAGAGAGGCCAGGAAGAGTATGAACACAGAAGCCTTGCTGGGTTCCCCCCTCAGACTGTCAGCATTAGAGCATACGCTTTTAGTCCAATCACATTTCAACTTGGTTGTCCATGCTTCAGTCATGCCTACGTAATGAAGCTTCCATAAACACTGAGAGCACAGGGTGTGGAGAGCTTCTGGACAGCGGGACACGTGGAGGTTCCTGGAAGGTGGTGCACCCAGGGAGGTAGGAAGGGAGGAGGAAGCTCCACAGCCCTCCCCCACACCTCACCTGGTGCATCTCATCACCTGCACACTTTGTAATATCCTTTATAATAAACCAGTAAATGTAAGTACATGTTTTCCTGAGTTCTGTGAGCTGCTCAGGCAAGCTAATCAAACCTGAGTAGCGGGGTGTGGGAACCTGACTCACAGGGGATTGTTTCAGAAGTTAGAGGCCTGGACTTGCGACTGACATCTGAAGTTGGGGGCAGCGGGCAGGGGGAGTTTAGTCTTGGGGACTGAGCCCTCAACCTGTGGGATCTGACGCTATCTTCAGGTAGAAAGTGTCAAAAATGAGTTAGAGGACACCCAGCTGTTATCCACTGAGAAACTGCTGACTTGTTTGCTGGTGGGGAGAAGTCCCCACACGTGTGGTCACAGAAGTTGGTCTTCTGTGTGGATGACTGTGCTGTGAAAGCAGAGAAAAGACTGTGTATTTCCTCCACAAAACAGGTTGTCAAAATGTCTGTTCTTATTTTTACCCAGTGGGATTACGGATGATTTTTTTCCCCTCTATTTTCTAAATTTTTCTTTACAGAAAATGTATATTGCATTTATAGTGAAAAATAAAAAACCAAATATGCCAATTGTTTAAGGGAACATGTAGAACTAAGCAACTGAACACAGTCAAGATTATGTTCTCATGGGTCACTGTCACATCATTCCCTTAAATCCTGGCTTTTATAAATGTTGACAAGTTACCCTTAATATGAAAAAAATATTCCACATTCCACCTTAGAGGGATTATTTTGGGGGGGGCAGCTGGCCGGTGCAGGGACTTGAATCCTTGACCTTGGTGTTATTGACACCATGCTCTAACCAACTGTGGTAACCAGCCAGCACTTAGGGGGATTCTTGATGTCCTCTCAAATACTTCTTCAATAGTGAATGATAAAAACATTTTTAATTTTAATTTTATTTATTTATTTACTTAGGTTTCTAGATCTAGATTTGGGGGGGGTATATCCTTTATTTTACACTTGGAACATAACTGATTATACATATTTATGGGGTACAGAGTTGAATTAGTATTTGTGTGCAATAAGTGATGACCAAATTAGTATTATTAGCATGTTCATCATTGCAAACCATAATCATTCTTTGTGTCCATTACCCAATTTCTCCCTAACATATTTTTATTGTTAAAGCCATTAAATATATAGATTTTTTAAAACTCAAATCACCAAAATTTATAACCACCAAATAGATCTAGTCCAGAAACAGAAATAATCAAGCTTTAATGAAAATTTGATAAAGGAAATATAGCATGTCAAATCAATAGAGAAAAGAAAGAAAAATAGACCTTGGCAAATGATTGTCCATTTATAGAAAATTAAACCTAGAGAACTTACATAAAAATAAGTGCTGGTATATACAAAATGGAATACTAGCAGCCATAAAAAAGAATGAATACTGTCATTCGCAGCAATGTGGAGGACATTAGGTTAAATGAAACAAGGTGGGCACAGAAAGATAAACACACATGTTCTCATTCATATGTGGAAGCTAAAAAAAGCTGAGCTCATAAAAGTAGAGAGTAGAACAGTGATTACTGGAGGCTGGGAAGGGAGAGGAAGATAGTGAGAGGTTGTTTAACAGAAACAAAATTACAGCTAAATAGAAGGAAAAGGTCTAGTGTTCTGTAGCACTATAGGGTGATTATAACAATTTACTATAAATTTTCAAATAGCTAGAAGAATTTTGAATGTTCCCAACACAAAAAAAAAATAATGAATGTTTAAGGTGACAGACATGCTAATTATCCTGATTTGATCATGACA